>NC_142033.1:36701948-37001948 GCF_982192425.1 Myodes glareolus
GATTTTTTGGAGTTGATCTTGTATCCTACCACATTACTAAAGGTGTTTAGAAGCTGTAGGAGTTCTTTGGTAGAGTTTTTGGGGTCGCTCATGTATACTATCATATCATCTGCAAATAACGAGAGTTTAACTTCTTCCTTTCCAATTTGAATCCCCTTGATCCCCTTATGTTGTCGTATTGCTATTGCTAGAACTTCTAGCCCTATATTGAAGAGGTATGGGGAGAGTGGTCAGCCTTGTCTTTTTCCTTTTTTCAATGGAATGGCTTTGAGTTTCTCTCCATTCAGTTTGATGTTACCTGTTGGCTTGCTGTAAATACCTTTTATTATATTTAGGTATGATCCTTGTATCCCCAATCTCTCCAATGCCTTTATCATAAAGGGATGTTGGATTTTGTCAAATGCTTTTTCAGCATCTAATGAGATGATCATATGCTTTTTTTCTTTCAGTTTATTTATATGATGGATTACATTGATGGATTTGCGTATGTTGAACCAGTCCTGCATCTCTGGAATGAAGCCTACTTGATCATAATGGATAATTTTTCTAATGTGTTCTTGGAATCGGTTTGCCAGGATTTTGTTGAGAATTTTTGCGTCGATGTTCATGATTGAAATTGGCCTGTAATTCTCTTTTTTGGTTGTGTCTTTATGTGGTTTTGGTATCAGGGTGACTGTAGGTTCATAAATAGAGTTTGGCAATGACTCTTCTGTTTCTATATTGTGAAATACCTTAAGGAGTATAGGTATCAGCTCTTCTTGGAAGTTCTGGTAGAATTCTGCATTGAAACCATCTGGTCCTGGGCTTTTTTTGGTCGGGAGGTTTTTGATAACAGCTTCTAATTCTTCGTGACTAACAGGTCTATTTAGATTGTTCACCTGGTCTTGATTTAACTTTGGTAAATGGTAAAAAATATGGAACGCTCCACGAATTTGCGTGTCATCCTTGCGCAGGGGCCATGCTAATCTTCTCCGTATCGTTCCAATTTTAGTTTATGTGCTGCCGAAGCGAGCACCCCATTGTCTTTTCAAACAAAGCCACACTTGCTAATCCTTTCTAACAGTCCAACTGGGAAGGAACCACTCAAATCTCTGAGGCCATTCTTATTCAAGCCACCACAATCCCCCATTCCCACTTAATCCTTATTGTGCCACTGTAACCTGATATTCCACGTTTTCTGTCATCCTCTCTTGCTGTAATTTGATGTGAATTACAAGATCATAGGTTCCCAATATGCTTTTCATGCACACTTCGTTTTAGTTAAGCCTTCCCATGGGCCATCTTATCTACAATCCCCATTAATCCACTAAGTTCTTCAGTGTTTCTGCCCCAAGAATTCACCTTCTCTATTTTCATTTCAAATGTGTTCTGACACACCCTTCTCTAAATGTATCTTCCTCAGCAAAAGCCCTCTTCATGTTTTCTAGTCTTCACATATGATGTTTGTTACACATAGAGCGAAAAATAATTGAGGAAGAATATGCAAAACTTTTCTGTAGGGGCCTATGTGACTTCAATGTATAGCATCTTTAGTTCTGTCATCTGCCTGCAAATTTCATCCTTCTATTTCCTTTATAATTGAGTAATATTCCACTGCATATATGTACCACATTGTTCACATTTCATTTGGCAGTTGACAGACATAAATGTTGATTCTATTTCTAGCCACTGTGAATAAAGTAGCAAAACATATGACTTGCTTAAGTATCTTTATTGCAAGCTATAAAGTGGTTTGAGCGTATGTGTAGGAGTGATTTAAACTTGGACATCTGTAGATCTCTTTTTAACATTTGGAGAAGCCTGCCTCCTGGTTTTCTGAGTTGCTGAACTAGTTTATACTCTCATTAATAATATGTGATGCTGACTAACAAAATCCAAGATTATATGAAAGGACCATTCATCAAGACCAAGAAAGCTTCATTCTAGAGATGCAAACATGGTTCGACAAATGTAAATGCCTTTGGCAAAATTACTTCAACATTTCTAAATGACAAAAGTTACAGAGATATAGGATTGGAGAAGCATGCCTCAACATAATAAAGGTATGTATAATAAAAACACATAGCTAATATCCTTCTAAAGAAAGACAAACTCAAGCATTTCTACTAAGATTAGAGAAAAGACATGTGTTCTCATCATTTATATTCAATTACAAGATTCTTTAATGCTACATTCTTTATAAAAAGTGTAATTGTATCTAAACTTATTTATGATATATTTTTGAAGCTGGTTATGGTTTTTCACACCTGCTATCCCAGCATTTGGAAGGCAGAGATAGGGAGACTGTCTTGCATGATGAGCTATAAATTCAGACCTTGCATTAGTACAACAAAACAAAATATTAATAGATTTCTCTTTCACAAGTACCTGTGAATTTGCAAGAATGAATAGCATACATAATTAACTCACCTTTAGAGAATAAGATCTCTTTTAAGGCTAAAGCCTACCAAGAGTAGAAAGTCATAGTTGTTACATTTTCTTTAGTTTCTGTAGAATTATATACTTTTAATCCACATTCCCAATCACAATGACTAACTTTCATATTGTGTCAAATTATATGCTAAAATTGATTATAATAGCTCTAATATATGTAATGATTGAATGATAAAATGATTGACCGTAATTTAGGTTTATAATAGCAATTATAGCAACCTGAATGCAATATCTAACATTCGTTGAGGGTTCCAGGCAGATCTGAGCATTTTACATGGTTTCATTTGTGCTCAAAGAAACCCTACAAATGCAGGTTCATTGCCTTTCACAAGGCGGCTTTGTCAGTGATAGATCCAAGATTCATGCTCAGGTCTCTTTGTGAGCTGAGTGCTCCATTGTTTTAAGCCTTCATTTTAACATTTTCTTTTGTTCCAAACACTAGAAAAGTAGACTTTCATTTCACCAATATTGACAATGTGACATTATACTACAAATTTCCGTACATACTTTCAGAACAGATTATGCCAAAACTCAGATAAAAACAGTGCAAGACATCCATCCTTGACAAACAGCTTGTAAAGCTGCTATAATATGTATACCATGAGACTCAAGGGATCAGATTTCTTTAAGTGTGGGGACTTTTTTTCTATTTTTTCTTTTTTTATTATTTTTATTTTAGAAATGTGGATATATCTTAATTCTTTATTTTTCATAATAATATTTTAAGAGTTAAGGCTAGTAAACTTTGTATTCCAGTATAAAGATCTGAGAATTTGCTTCACACCACAGATCTGTTATTGTCACAAATTAACAACAATTTAAAAGATCATGTTTATGATTTTATGGAAAAGTACAAAAGAACAGTGATTTCCAATTGAATAATCAGTGCTAGATTTATTAGATTTAAAATAAATTTTATTATCATGTGAATACTGATTATGTGGAGTGTGTTCTTACACATACCAGAGCAAACATGAGGAGGTCAGATGAAAACACTGCAGGATAGGTTTCCTCATTACATCTTTGTGTGGATTCCAGAAATCAGACTCAGATTGTCATGTCTACAAGGCAAGGATTTTACCTACTGAGTCGTTTTGCCTGCTTGTCCACTGATAAATTTTAAAGAAAGAAACCGAACGTTCTTACTATTTTCTTATCACACAAACCGAACCTCTTTTCTGCTTTTCATCTCATTCTTTAGTCCTCATTTTAAAATGTAAATCCCCACACTTGTATGTAACTATTATATTTGATTTAGTTAATTTTTATAACTTTTGTTAGAGATTCTAAGAATAAAAATAAATGACATTAACACACATGCAATATGTAATGTCATATGAGTTTTATGGTTTCTTTACACAGATATGTAACCCAGGTGTATTACTGAAACACACCTTATGGGTGTTTGAACAGTTACTGAGTGCAACGTCAGGTAATAAAATATAGAGCATAGCTCCAAGTGTCATGTTGACTCAGGAGAGCTGCAGCATAAAAATGGAAACTTAAAATTATGGTGTTTTTATTCATTAATTTATCAAAAATATATTAAGTACCACCCAAAGTCTAGACATAATTTTACTACAGATATTCAAGAACAAAATCATATTTAGTCTGTTAAATTTAGCAACAACCTCAGCAAATTAAATACTAAAATGGAAAAGAAATAACAATGAGATGACAGTATTGAAGTATTAAGTGGCAAATAGCAATAGTTCACAGTTGACATATTAATTGACTGGAGAGTGTAAAAGTACTTTATAGACATTCAGTACAGCCTTTATGTGTCTTTCATGCTTCCTGAGATACATACTTCATTCGCTCTTACAGCATTAAGTGACAATTTGAAAAACTGGGGCCAGCAATCAAATTTGTATTCCTGCCTGGTTTGTTTTCTGCCAAATGGCCTAGCTAATCTAATGCACTGATATAGAGGATAGACAGCTCTGTCCATTTTGGCTCACGTGTTCCATTAAACATATTGTGGAATCTACATTTTCCATTTTTTCCAACCCAGACTCACCTCCTGCAGCATGTGTGCTTACACTGATTCTCATCTTTCAGATTACAACTACCCTTTTTCTCTCTCTTTCTCCTTCCATATGGGAGGATTCATTAAGAAGCTAGAAAATCTGAATAGTCTGTAGTTCATAACTTTCCCTCTCAATTGTTTATGATAGGAAATAGTGTCCTGAATATGGATATGAATATATGTGTATGTATTCATATATAATCACATGAATATATTCATATATTAAGAGATGACGTCTGAGTAACAATCATTAAATAATAATGATATGCATTTAATAAAAAAATATCTTCTACTATTCACATTAAATATTTGATTCTATCTTCCTTTCCCTCTTCCCTTCTCTCTCTTTTCTTTATTCATTTAATCTTTCCTTTATTTCTCATTTCTGCTTTATCTGAATTATTATTTTTACTCTTTCTATACCTGTCATCTAAAAAAAAGTCCCATTCATTATGTGAGTTTTATCTGTTAATACATACACTATTAAGTTATTTGTGTGTAGTTATTGAAAATAAAGTTTGAAAAGTTGTGTTAAGTGTACTGGACTTTGATTCAGACACTTGCAAAAGAGGTAAGAATTGTAGACATGTAATATCAGTAAACCCCATCACATCACAAATGATGAACATTTCATGTTGAAGCTTCAATATCCATAGGCTATAATAAATCTCATAAAGCCATGAGATAACTACACTTTGGGACTGGTTGCAGAATTGGACAGTACTGGCTGAAGTTTAGGCTCTCAAGATTTTTAAAGTGTAAAATTATGGGTATTTATTTTTTCACCAATGCAAAGACAGTTTTTAAACAAAAGAAGTTGAATGTGTACTCTGCTTCCAGGAGTGTTTAGAGCTAGGTGTAGACAAGTTTGACAGATAAGTAAGGTGTCCAGAATTATATCCTCAACCATCATGTAAAGACTGAATGTAGAAATGCTCTCTGCAGGAAGTCTTGCACATTTACCTTCCTCAGCCCCCAGTGGAAGATGCTGTTTAAAAAAGAAACATGTAGAAACTTCATGTTTAGCACTCAAGAGTGACCTCTCACTCCCTTAGACACAAACATCAGCTTTTAAAAGAATGCAGACCATGATTTAGAGGGTTAGGAGGACATCCACATGCTATCTTCACTTGGTTTCAGTTCCTATTTTCAATAGCACATTTTCTCGAGCTATTACAATAGTCTCCAAATTTTTCACCTTTCCTCTTTTGCCAATTGAGGATGTACATTATGCGTGTGAATTCATTTATGCACTCATGTACACCCATGTATAAACACATGCATACATACACATAAAAATAGAAAATAATTTGCAAACCCAAAGTAATTATATAGACTATGAAAAAAATTATCAATGATAATGGTAGTTTCTAAAACTTTTTTAAAAGCAAGGTATTTCACTAAAAGAAATACCAAGAAGGTGAAGTCATTTTTAAAAGAGCACAAGAGCTGCAATTACCGAAACAGACAACCACGATGAATCTGTGACCACACTGGCTATACCTAGCATTCAAGAATTGCAGAAGACACTGTGAAATATGCTCTATGTGGTATAGATTCATAGACACACAGCATTGCAAAGAAGGTCATGAGAATGTGGGTCACATGGCACTCAGAAAGTCTTTCTTTCATTTCAAGTGAGAAGAATTCATTTATAAAACATTTACACTCAGTCGAAAGGAAATCTGGCAGGGAAAAACTTCAGAGGCAGTGCAACACTGTTGAAGCAGTCATCTGAAGAATAAGCTGAAGTGGCGGAAGAATAAATTTGGGGGAATTAAAACCGAGAAAAATCACATGACCTTAGTTGAGGCTTGTAGATTGGAATGGGGGCAAGATAAACTTCTGCTCAGTTGTATAATTTCTAATATGGTAGCTATTATAAACTGATTAGGTGTGTCCAAACTGATACAAACTGAACAGAGTTCCAAATGTACCATCTATCTCCATAGCATCATTACACCACGTGCCTAATAGTCACATGTGACTTTCATCCTGGGCATCGTCAATATGGGGTATTTTCGCAGTTCCATTGGACACCACTGGCTTATACAGCACAGAAGCTTTAGGGACAAAATCATCCATGTGGAAGACAGAACAGTGTTTGTAGGCAGCTTGTGGATTTCCAATGTCATGTTAAGACATTGCTCTTTTCACTCTGGTGTGCCAGAGAAACTTCGAAACAGAATGGCAAAGTTTCATCTATGTGCTGTAAAGATAACTGGAGGTAAGTACACAGTGTGTATTCTTAAATTGCGGATGAGGTGGCACCTCAATTTGGAGACCACTGAATAGCTTAAGAAGTAATGTATTACTGAAAATAAGAACCAAACCCTCAAGGGAAGACAGCGTGTGACAGGGTCTCCCAACTCCTCAATTCACAGACTCCTTTCTATAAAAGGCTAACATCTTTTCCAGCTGGTACATGTCTACATGAATCAACATCCATCTACCCTTCAGAGGATGTAATGGAATTACAAACACCTGAGTCAATCTGCAATTTCACAAATCATAAAAGATTTTTTTCTTCTTAAATGGTGTTTGGCAAAGCTCCCAGGAGGTCTTTTGTGATATTGGTAATATGAGAAATACAACAAAAAAGGTCGGCTTAATTAATTATAAAATGTCAGCTACGGTGGGATATTTTAGGAGACAGTAATCATTAGATGTCGATTGCAACGGCAGTCAGGTGACGTGTTTCTACGTGCAACTGGGCCCCGCTCACAGTTTGCTTTCCATTCTGACATCATAATAGCAGCCTTTCACGTTACTCTTCACAGACTCGATAAATGGATTGATCGCTGCATAAAACTCTCATTAAAAATCTAAATTTGTATGAATAGTGGTATTTGAATGAATTTGAATCAAATGGAAAATGAATCATATAAACAAATAATTTTTATATGAGGAATGAAGGCACTGCCTATAACTCTCGGTCATAGATTTCAGAATTAAAATATTTTTTGTGGTTTTCATCTGATGGATACTTTCACTTGTTTATAATATTTGTATAGATTATTTCAAAGCATCAATAATAAAAAAGGGAGAGTAATTATTTTATATGAAAGGTAACTTTTGCCATTTTCTTTCCTTTTTATCATGTATATATAAAAAATATTTAATATAATATATATATATATATCTTATCTCATATACGTTAAATTTAAATTCATGGTTATGAACAATTCTAGTGTCACTTTTGTTTCTTATTACCTCTAAATTCTATCAAGTTTTATAATGTAAAATAATAAATAAGACCAGTTTATTGTCTATCTTTTTACCTGATATTGTTACTTTTTATTGATGTGAATTTTATTAATTTTCTCAAATATTTATTTTATCTTCTTTGACTGTGCATGGATGTGTATATGAGTACAGGGGACCTTAGAGTTCAAAAGAGAACAGTGAATCCTCTGGAACTATAATTACAGGCATTTGCGGACCATTCAAAGGGGGTGCTAGGACTCAAACTCAGCTCCTCTGAAAAAACCATATGCCTTATGTACTCTTAAATACTGAGGCGTTTTAAAGTCTTTTCTTGGTTATTTATTATGAAAATATCTATTTTATTCTCTAAAAGTAGTCATTAATTCTTTTATTCTTGTTTGGAAATTTCATGTATGCTTGCTTATATTTTGATCAAGTAGATACCCATTCCCTCTTCTATAATTTTATCCTACGCCTCCTAAAAGTTTTCTCTCCTAATTCTGTTCCCATCTCCTGCTTTAATTCTAGCATAAACTTTTATTTAGCCCCTAATATTGTCCAGACCCTGTATTTCATATCATCTGTGTTCTATCCTGCTTTCATAAATTTTACTTTGGTGGCAAGATCATATGTTCACATCTATATGTTTACATTACAAAATGTCTACAATTCATTTTGTTAACCCCTTCTGTCAACCCTTGTTCCACAATCTCCATCGTTTTATAACCAACCTGGATCTTTGTGCCTCTACTCCCCCTCCTCTCTACCTTCATTTTCAGGTTACTCTCATTGCCCCCTCTCTCCTCACTGAATCCCTTTCTCTGGACCATTTCTAGTTTCCTAACTTTCACATGTACTCCAGAACAGAAGGTAAGAAGTTAGTATCCTCCACTTTATTAAGATGTGATCTCTCACTGAACCCAAGGCTCACGGAGTAGGCTAGTAGAGGTAGCTGGTTTGCGATGAGAGCCTCTGTCTCTTGGCTCCTGAGCTCTGTTGTAACCAGCATCCACCACACCTGCGCATCATTTTGTTTGGGTTCTGAGAATCTGTGCTTGACTGCTTGAATTTGCAGAGCCAATGCTCTATCCGCTGATCCATTTTCCATGTGTTGCGTGTGCTCGATTGTAAGTATTAATTAGTCTTTGTTTCCTACAATTACAAGCCCAATAGCTTTGAATGAAAGTTCAGATTTTAAGAAATCCTTTATCTGTTTGATATTTAAACATTTCCCATAAAATATTTCATGTTTGAGAGATACAGTTTTTCAAATTTTAACATAAAGAAAAAATTGGTAAACATCTATATTAGAAAGAATTAAGCTCAGAGAAAGGATTTTTATAGTCTTGACTTCTAATTTGCTGCCGATATGACAATGAAACAATGATTATAGTGAGATTTCCAACGCACAGCTTAGTTAAATGAAGACTTTCAGAAGTTCTGAAGTATCAAGGATGACTAAATGGCAGTCCTTTGGCTGTTTTGAGTGATTCATTTTTTTTTTCTAGTAACTACTCTTCTTGCTAGCAGTGTGAGTATGTGTGCTTTGCCATGAGTTGTGTAGTATACTGTGACACTACCTTTTCAGAGAGCAATAGCAACAGAAAAGCAACGGCAGTAGTCAGGGCTGTCTTCTTGCTATACATGCCCCGTTTAATCATCAGTCTGGTCTGTAGGATGGCAATAACCACCTTTGCAATACAGGCATCTCAAAGGCAGAAGAGCAGCCACATTTTCTGTTCAAGTTCACACAAGCACTGTTTCATGGGAAACATCTCTCCCAAGTGGGTCTGACTCTAAGTGCTTGGTTTATGTTGCACAGTTTTTGAATCTTGCCAGTACTATGAGATTTTCCAATATTGTTTTGACTACAGTTCATTATTCAGATCCTGAGTCAGTATGGTTTCTCGGAAGCTAAAGATAGATGCTACAGAGACTGGCAATCTGAGTTCAGTATCATGTCTTAAAATTGTTACATGTGTCCTGTAACAGAATGTTCGTTCTTACAGATGTACACATAAATAAATGCACAAAGACATATATTAAAATAAAACTTTTACTCAGAACCTATTATGAGATTTTAGTTTGGTATTTACCTCAAATAATCCTGGTAAAATAGAAATTATAGATACCATCAAACTGAGCTTGATTTGTCTATAATATGCTAAAAATTTACATAGGTGCTCATATGCTGCACGCAGAGAGAATTGCTGCACTGCTCAAATAAGCCTAGTTTTTCACATCTATTGGTTCTGAAACTGTGTTTTTAAATTTTTATACCATGGCTCTTTGCACTCACTCACTCCTATATATGTCATATTTTTTCTGTCTTTTCTGGCATTTCCAACTCTTTTCAACATCAGAGTATCTCTTTCCATTATTGATTCTCATTGTAACTAAGTGAATTATATAACATTCAGTATAAAAAACATTTGTGACATTATGATTATATGTGTTCAACACCATAGAAACATAAAGTTTATTGTCATTTCATGTTTAGATTAATGGTTGACAATATCTTCATAGATTAACTTTCTAGAGGCATATAATGAGTTTTATTTCTAAAGTTATTTTTTTCTTTACATACCTTTTGGAAGAGAAGAAAAGTTAATTATGCCAGTAATGTAAAATCTAAAAATACATTACAGTTGAAAATAATCAATATTTGGAAATCACACTATTTTTTTTTATTGGTTTTCAGTTTTCTAGTGCCTCCCTGGCAGGGATAAATTTATTTTCTTAGATCCTCTTTTTTGGTCTCAAAGTCTCATTTATCATTTTCTTAGGTATCCCCAGGTCTCCATGCTGGATCCACTCTGATTCCCATGAATAACATTTCTCTGCCTCAAGGAGAAGATGATTACGGCTACCAATGTTTGGAGGGCAAAGATTGTGCTAGCTTTTTCTGCTGCTTCGAAGACTGCAGGACAGGGTCCTGGAGGGAAGGACGGATACACATACGCATAGCCAAAATTGATTCCTACTCAAGAATCTTTTTCCCAACAGCTTTTGCCTTGTTCAATCTGGTTTATTGGGTTGCATACCTTTACCTGTAAATTCCACTAATAGATAAAAATCACAAATGTATGGCTTAGTCCAATAGACTCAGATATATTCCAGTAATATGAAGTTTAAATTTAAAAGAAAAGAGTCTTTTGATCAAAATCTGAATCATACTGTTATAAGACTAGGGCTTTTATACAAGAGTAAGGCAGAAGTATTCAGGTTAATTTATCTAAATGGACATAAAAATTGATTGTCAAGTATAACACACTGAAATTATAGCATATATTTTTACTTTACTTTTTTAGTTTTGCTTGTATTCTATTAATATTGAAACTTAATACTTCTGTGAGACATATTTTGAATATGAAATAATTTTAATACATATTTTATTTAAATATAATTATTGCTTATAATGAAAGATTAATGCCTAGTATTAAAGTACTCTTTGCCTAGATTAGTCATTAATTTGATTTTATTTCTTGTTTTTACTTGCTCTGTTTGGGATTTAGATTGTTTAAAACAAAGCCATGATTTTCTCGGATTTATTTACATTATACATTACTCTTGAGAAGAAAATAATATGTGTATTAATGCCTTTTTAAATAATTTCCCTTGTGAACTGTTAATTTGTAATTGTACATGTTTATGGATTTACAGTATAAAAAGTGCTATTATGTCTTATGATGGATATATGAAACAATTAAATCAAGCTCCTTGTCAATTGCAATTTTTAAAATGGACAGTTTTATCTGTAATCCAGTTGCTTTCCTGCTCAAGTGTTAAAAAAAAATCAAGCCACATTTAATTTGAAGATTTTCAAACTTGGATAGAAAATACTAAAGCCATTTTTTTACTTTGTTTGTTATGCAAGGTGAGAAAAATATCAAAGTTATTTTCTGCCTTGTAGGATTTATGAGGTATAAAGAGGTTAAAAATGTACCAACAAAAAAATCAAGTGGGAAATGTTTCCTTTTCTCATTATGTGCTACAAAAGAGTATTACAAGTTCAAAGAAGCATTACGTCAAAGTGTTTGATTTAACTCTGCTTAAAGAGTCTTCTGGCAATCTAAGCTGCAGGTTGTCTTTGAAGGTAGACTTAAATATATTCCATTGACATTTTATAAGGCAGATATATTTGGGAAACTTTGTCAGAATGTTTTATATACCCAATGAAATCCGAGGTGAGCTTTACAGATGTAGTACAATCACTGGGCTCTCTCTGTTAGACATGTGGAAAGCCGCAAAATTCACCTTGCAAGTGGACTTTGTGAGAGTTATCTGTAATGGACTTGAGTAAGGACATCTCAAAATCCCTCCAGTGAGCAGAAGAAAGACTGTAGAGAGACTCATTGTAGGGAAAGTCAATGCTACATCTGGAAGCAGAGGCTTCAGCTTGGATATAAACAGTAGAAATTTTCACTGTGGTTCTAGAGAGATGGCTCAGCATATAAGAGCATTTTATGCTCTTGCAGAGGACCCAGGTTCAGAGCCCAGCATCCACATGACAGTTTACAACAATTTGTAATGCTTCAAAGTAGAAGTTCTCTTCTGGTGTGGCTGAGCCTTGCCGCATGTACATGGTATATATACAGACATGCAGGCAAATGCTCGCATATAGTACAAATAAATACGTAAATCTCAGAAATGAAGAAATGTTCGATATTCACAGCAGCCATAAATTATAATGAAAGGTTTCATATGGAAGGGCATGTTGAGTTTGGAGAGGAAGCTGCCATGGGCGTGTTTGACACACATGTTTGTATTTCAATAATTGCTCCATATGGTGTGGCAGTCTCTGGACGGAGCTTCGAATGTATTACAATGTGCATTTGCAAGCTAAGTAATGTTCCATCGTTCTCGCAAACCTCTAAAACATACACAGGGTTTGAAGGACAATAAATATTAACTTTAAAAAAATAAAGTGCCAAATAAAGTTTTGGTTATAACTTTTAGATATTCCACTCATTTTTGTTGACAACATTAAGTATTTATATATGTTAGTAAGATGAACATTCACATAAGGGATAAATGAAATATGGAGTATCTGTTAGGACATAACATGCTTCAGTATATTTTTATGGCTATTTTCCATATTTGTAGTGCTGGCTTGCTCCTCGTTAATGGTGTTTAATTTAGTGGCTCTTTGAATTGTATCTAAGCATGACTAATTGTTAAAATACTTTTAAATGCTTGATATAAGTACCCTGGAGTTTTTCATTGTTGTTTTATTAACTAGGCTATAATGTTGACAATATTTAACAGTAGAAATAAAATTGTTAAAATTATTATGTGCTTTTACATATATTCCTTGTATATATGCATGCACACATGTGTATATGTATATGTGTGTGTAGATTATCAAATAAGCACTTTGTTTCAAAGCCAGTGGTATTATATTTAATTAGAAAGATTAGAAAAAGAGGCACACAAACCTAATTACATTGAAAACTAGAACCAAAAAAGTAAAATTTTATTTAGGTCTTAATAACACAGATAAAACTTATAGCTTATTTTTAAGGGAATAAAACCCAATTCTTGTTTTAGTCCATATTTTCAAATTTAAAGTCAACTATGGTGAATTATTTAAATTAATATGACTTTTTTATCTAGATGATTTGAAATAATTAATTAGGTTCTTGTGGACTTTTTTCCTATACACATGGGAAAATTATTTTTAATACTAACATAAACCAAAAATACAATCACTAGGAATGACAAGTAAATGTCATGCAGAAAGATGTAAAATCATTTGAAAAGGTGTTAATTCATATAGACTCAGTTTCCATTTACACAATCAATATTTAAAAATTTTGGGAAGCAGAATGTGCATAGAAATATTTTATCCACCTAAATATAACAGCATACTAGCATTTTATCTTTATAGTAGCATTTATATATTCTTGATTTGCGTCTTAAGTGGTTTTCTCTATATACCCTATTGTATCCAAACATTATTTTAAACAGTAATGTGCCCCTCACATGTTAAAATGCATACACAAGAACAATTGCTAGCAAAGCCTGACCATTTGGAATGACCTTTGTGACTGAGTTTGTTTTCTCCCAATGTTAAGTGACATGCCCATATCATCTCACAATAGAAATAAAGTGATGGCAATCAGGAACACAATGCCAACTGAGTCTGCCCTTCAAATGGTAAGACTCTGAAGAGCTGAATATTTTGTGTTGACGATGTGCAGAAAAAAAATGAAGAAATTTCTTTCAATTTCTAGTGGAACAAATTCTAAAAACCCTAAAATGGATGTTGTAGCACTTCAACCCCAAATCTCGAACAAAAAGATAACTGTGAATGGGTTTTCCTATTGCAGAAAATGTGGCAGGGTGAAAATAAGCACTGTCACAGAAATTTGATTTAGTGCATATATAGAAATAGGCATAAACAGAGAAAATTGGAATACAGATATAAAGATATACTTGCTATTTTATTGTTTATTTAATCCCTTGTTATGAGTTTAAATTTTATTGATCATGCTTAAAGTTATTTCTTGTATAATCAAATATGTCTTTACTTTAGATACATTCATAATAATCAAAAAGTCAAATGTCTTTACTTTAGATACATTTACTGAGAGATATCCATTGCTTGAAAGGATTCTGCTTTTCTGATGCTGAGAAATTTGCAAAAATGAAAACTTCAACGTTGGCTGTTCTGAAAGAAGAAAGAATTGACCAATCTATTTGGAACAAAGATGTCAGAATATGGGAACACAATGAAAACATTTTTGCTTACTTTAATTTTGTCTAGTTATGAATTTTAAAATGTACTTATGAGTTCTTTAAGTTTGAACTGTATTCAATGAATTCTTTAACTTTTACAGCTAAGCTTCATTATTTAGGTTAGTTGGAGAAGTTTCCTCTCTGCCCACTGAAATTTCAGATATTCTACTCCTTCCTCTATTCTTAAACAATTTGAAACTATAGAGATTTAATTCAAATATATTAAATTTTCTGTTAACTTAATTACATTTTTAGATTAGTTAATTATTTTTAGGTTAATGATCATTGCATTGAGATATATGAGTACAAAAGAAGCCAGTACTAATACCATTGGAGAGGTTTTTACTAAGAATGTGCATGTATATTGAGGCTGAGAAAATTAGCGAAGAAATTAGTGAAGAATTAGTGAAATGAGAAAATTAGTGAAGTGCAGTCTAGGACTAAAAGAGGAAGATTACACTGTTGACAGATGTTAGCACGGATTACAAGAGAAAAGGGTTAGATAATAAATTTCAAATAATAGACAAAATTAATAAGCATATTAAGTTCAGTTCTTGCATGTCTGTGAATAGACACTAAAATGAATTTTGGATGTATTACAGTCATGTTTGCTGTTACTGCAATCTATTTTATCATCTGTATTTTTGTCTAATGGATGAAGAAAAGAAATTATATCTCAAAATATAAATGGTAGGTGATCTACTGATTAATTTCAATTTTTATAAATATCTTCCTTATTAAAACTTCCCCACTGCAAATATCAATTCTTTACAACCAAGAAATACACACTCCCTCCTCCCACACATTTGAACAAAAAGAAAGAAAATATTATTATATTTCAGATTGTAAAATGGCTGTTGCACAGATGTGATGACCTGGTTTTGAATCCCAAGCACCCTTGTAAAATATCATACATGGTGCTATCTGCTTATAAATCCCTGTGTTAGGGGCCAGAGAAAAGCAGAAGCCTCAAGGTCACTAGTGACTCAATATGTTCAAATCTGTGAACTTGAGGATGGATGTGAAACCGTGTCTCAAGTGTTGAGTTAGGGACCAATCAAGGAAACACTTCAGGAGACATTTGGACTCCACACATCCACTTATAAACACACATGTGCACACATATGAACGCATGCATACAACAAACACATATACAATTTCATACAGACCAACACACAAACACATATGATTTTTATATAGATAAACTACTATTGGACCTGATAAATCCATGAAGTGGATTTTTTTAAAAATTTTGACAGAAAAACAACCTGTAATTATTTGTCACAAGAATAAATGAATATTTTATTATTCGGAAGTGAAATTTATAAGGACTAGATGAGTCTGTGAATAAGAAAGATTGTGATAACTAAAAAACAGGTAAGCAAGGAGGGATTATACAAAGACTGTAAGACAAAATTTACCTAAAAGAAAATAGTTCCTGTCTTGATAAGTCACTGTAATAACAGTTATTTGCATCCATTAAGTGTGCACAGCCACTTTGCATAATAAAGTATCAGGCTTGTGATTACAGTGACTTTTGTTACGCTTCTGCCTCCTCATTTTGCAGAACATTTGCAAATGTCTCAGAAAAAAATTGCAATTTTTGAAAACATTTTGTACCTTCCTGATTCTAAATATAAAGTAAATCCTGTAACTTTTTTTTATGACATAAAGAGTTCCAGGTTACATTTTCTTAAAATGTTTCCTTTTGATAGTTTCATGAATGATTCCCTTGCTTTGGTGACATCAGCATAAAGTTAAATAGTGGTTAAGGTTGTTTCATGGTTTTTAAATAAAAAAAAAAATCAATCATCTTTATTAGGAAATTTTTAAAAGAATTAAGCTACAGGAGATCAGGTAAATATGTCTGTTCATGATTTTCATTGCTAAGTGTGTTTTTCTGGACTTTTCTAAAAGTTGGTAAGTCAAATCAGAATTTTTGAGATGAATTCAAAGGAAGGAAGGAAGGAGAGTGTGGTTGCTTGGATACCTTCGGTGTGCTTGACCTTTAATGAGTTATATGTTAGTGTTTTAAATTTAAGGAGAGGAGATTTGTTTCACAATGAGAAAACAGAGACTTAGAATGGAGCATCAGCTCTACAAGTTCATGTACTTGGAAATAAATTGAATTTGTGTACCTCTGCTCACATAAACTATTTTTCAATTATACAGAGTCATTCTGATGGCAAAGTGATTGCTCATTTTCTAACTATTGAATATGTTACTTTCACAAAAAAGAAGTGAGTTCCAAAAAGAGACAGCTGTTATTTTCTGTTTAAAGGATAAAATCAACATTGCAAGCTACTGATTGATACCATCGGAATATTTTCATAATCACCTCCTTATTTAAAAAATGCACTTTGCTTCAGCTGAAATCCACCTATAGTGAATAAGCTTTTAGAAAGACTAATTAGTTGGAAATGGTAGCACATGCCTTGAATCTCAGCCCTGGACAACTTGGATAAAATGATCATAAGTTTGAAAGCAACTGGGCTACCCATAGAGGCCCTTTAGTAAAGTTAAACAAGTAAGCAAGTGATGTGGGAGTCCCCTCTGTGTGCTGCGATTGCCATTAATGAATAAAGAAATTGCCTTGGCCTGTTGGTAGGGCAGAACTTAGATAAGCGGGGAGGACTAGACTGAATGCTGGGGAAAAAAAAGAAAGAGTCAGAGGGGGACTCTATGGAGCTGCCAACGTCAGGCATGCCAACTCTTTGTTGGCCACTGCCACATGACGATATACAAATTAATAGAAATGTGTTAAATTAAAGATGTAAGGATTAGCCAATAAGAAGCTAGAGCTAATGAGCCAAGCAGTGATATAACTAAAACAGTTTCTGTGTGGTTACTTCAGTTCTGGGCTCCTGAAACAAACAAACAGCCTCCTCCTACAAGCAAGCAAACAAACAAACCAATAAACAAATAAAAATGAACCAAATCAAAATACAAATGTTCTGACTTTTGGAAAAGACACTATAAAATACAGGCTACTAATTCTTAGGTTATAAGCACAACTGCTCATTTACGTATCACCCAGTGATATAGGATTTCCCTCTGTAGGCTATGATTACCATTAATGAATAAAGAAAACTGCTTTGGACCTATAGCAGGGCAGAACTTAGCTAGGCAGGGGAAATCTAAACTGAATGCTGGGAGAAAGAAGGGTGGAGTCATGTAGCCCTGAAAGAGACAGACATGGAAACTTTAGCCCGTAAACCACAGCCACTGGTGATGCACAGATTGATGGAGATGGGTTAAATTAATATGTAAGAGCTAGCCGATAAGAAGTGCTAATAGGCTAAATGGTGATTTAATTGATACAGTTTCTGTGTGGTTATTGTGGTACTGAGCAGCTGGGAAACAAACAAATGACTCCTTACAACAACCCAGAGTTACTTCTCCCATTTAACAACAGATTTACTGTGCCAATTAGAAAGCACCATATCTGAAATATAACTTATCTTCTACTTTTCTTAATTTTTAAACTTTCAAAAGATCTTGGTTAAATTGAGTTTCTTATAAAGTGGTGAAATTCATTTTTTCCCTTGCCTGTCAATTTATCTGACAAAGATTGATAAATCACATCTACATCCATTTGAGAAGATTTGTACATCAACATATATATCTGTTTTATTAATAGAAATGGTTAATTAAAATTATATCCATGTAACTTGGCATAGATAAATCAGTAGGATAATCTACAGTTGAGTTTATAACTTCTTTGTCACTTAAGTTGACACAAAATTCTTTAAATAAAACATAAGTTATAGCTGTAAATAATATTTCATGCCTTCTCCCTTGAGACAACATGTGATTTATTCATTAAAATAGCTTATGACATTATTAAACACTTGCATTATCACTAAATCCAAGCAGTTATACATGAACATTTTTGACATCAGGTTTATTTCACATTGCACAACATCATGCTTCCTCTCTTCACTTCACTGTGTATATTTTAACCAATCCAATAAGTGCTTCAAATACACACAAACAGTTTCTAAGAAAACATACATTATGAAAAAGTAGGAGATACTTCTGAAGTTGATGCTGTATGGTAGATTGTCTACTCCATTTCAATACTTGAATTTGTAAAGTTTTGGTACTTTGTTTGCTTGTTTTGTTTTGTTGATTTTGTTTTTATTTTTTCTGAGACAGGATTTCTCTGTGAAGCCATGGTTGTCTTGGTTGGTCTGTGGAATAGGCTGACCTCCAAGTTGTGGAGTGCTGGGATTAAGGACATGTGCCACCACTGCCTGCCTTGGTCATATTTTACGAACAAATATTAAATTAAAATTCAAAATTTTAAAAATGACAATTATAAAAATTAATAGGAGGCTTTAAAAACTACCCCTAAGTATAAATGCTAAAAATTAGTATTGAGATTTTATGTCAAAATCAGATGTCTAAATATGTCTAAAATAAACCCCTACTTTTATTTATCTTTCACTGAAGATGCTTCATCAATTTTTCTTTATCATTATTATTTGTTTTTGTTTATTTATTTACATTTTTTCTTTTATTCAAAATGTATTTTTAGGTATCTTGCCATAAGGAATGTACTCCAAAGAGGCAGTTTTTGATCTAGGGATAAATACTGGTTCCACTGTAAGTAAACTGCTCAAGCCACACAACTGTCATCCACATTCAGAGGGCCTAGTTCTGTCTTGTGCATGTTCTCCCAGCACTCAGAGAGGAGTCAGCTGTTTCTGTGAATTTCCCCATCATGTTTTTGATCCCTTTGCTCATATTGCTCCTTCCTCTCTACAACTGGAGTCCAGGAGTTTGGCCCAGTGCTTAGCTGTGGATCTCTGCATCTGCTTCCATTAGTAACTGTATGAAGGTCCTATGGTGACAATTAAGGTAGCCATAAATCTGGTTACAAGGGAAGGTAGTTAAAATGCCCTCTCCACTATTCCTTAAAATATTGGTTTGGGTCATTTGGGGGATTCCTGGAATTTCCCTAGTGCCCTGAAGATACTGAGGCAGGGGCTCTGTCCTGCCTCAAGTAATATAACAGACTTTGTTGACTCTCCATGGGAGGCCTCATCTTCTCTGAGATAAGGATGGGGGTGGGGGTGGGGAGGATGTGGGGAGCAGGAGGATGGCAGGGAGAAGAAACTGGGATTGCATTATAATAAAATTGTTTTAAAGATAAAATAAAAAAATAAGAAAAGAAAATTGAATCTTAGCCCAGGAGTGGTGGCACATGTCTTTAATCCCAGGACTAAGGAGCCAGAGACAGGTGGATCTCTGTGAGTTTGATGTTATTCTGGTCTACAAAGTGTCTTCCAGGAGAGCCAAGGCTATACAGTGAAACTTGTCTTGAAAAACCACACACACACACACACACACACACACACACACACACACACACACATTCTTTTCTCAGACAATATATCCTGATTACAGTTTCCCCTCCCTCTATTCTTCCCAGTTCCTCCAAATATGTCACTTAAAAGGCTTACTAATAATACAAAATTTATAACTTGAAAGGCTTTTCACGTAACATATTAATTTTTCTGTTATTGATTTCAAGTTGCCATCCGCTAACCTGTGGAATAGGATGAACCTATATTAAATAGCTTATTTGGCAAAATGCAGGGATCCCTGGAGCTTACATACCATTAAGTGCAAGGGTGTAGGTTCTGGCTTTAGTTCTCCCTCCTTTCCTAACTTTGCTACTCAAGGATGAATAAGGAACATTAGAGAATTTATACTCATCTCAAAATGCTTTCAATGTGCTTTTAGGTGTACTTTATGATGCTGAAATTGTCTGATTTGAAAGCTCACAATAATTTCACACTTTAAAGGATATAGGGAAGACTCAGAAAATTCACACAAAGAATTCTCAGATTCTGGAAATGAGCTAGATAGTAAAAAATAGGACATAGAACTAAGGGATAGAAAGAAGGTAGAGAAAGAGGTCAACAACATCTGTGGTTCTTAGAAATATACCTGTGAGGCCTGCGGCACCTTACTGCACAGGAGCAGGTCTGAACCAGTGACCAGGGCTGCAGCAGGCCTGCAATAGCTGAAAGCCACAGAAGCAGGTCTGATCCAGCAACCTTGGGCTAGAACAGGTCTGAGGCAGCAAACTTCACAAGAGCAGGATTGAACCAGTGACCTGGGCCAGAGTGGCCCTGGGAATGTGAACTCCAGGGTAGAAAAGTGGATCCAGGCCTAGGACAGCATGGTAGGCTGGAACAGGGCTGGGGCAGTGAGCTCCACTGAAGCAGGTACAGGGGAGCAGCTGCTGAGCATGTGGGCCGCTGTAAGAGACCACCACAGATCTGGGAGTAAATCTGGAACTTTCTTGGGAGTATACCTGAGCCAGGGCCTCTGTAGGTCTGGGCACGAGTCTGGGAACTCTGAGAGAGTAGATCAGAGCCAGAGACCTTTGCAGGACTAACCTGGAGCAAGTGTTGCAAAGGAAAAAGACCAAGTAACATAAAGGTAGACCTATCAGAATTACACCTGACTTCTCATTGGAGACAATAAAAGCCAGAAGGTCGTGGTCAAGCATTATGCAGACATTAAGAAACCACAGATGCCTGTCCAGACTACTGTAACCAGCAAAACTTTCAGTCACCATAGGAGGACTATATATATATATATTCCATGACAAAACCAGATTTAACCAAAACCTAGCCATAAACCCAGCCCTACACAAAGTACTAGAAGGAAAACTCCAACCCAAGGAAGTTGGCTACATCAAGGAAAACACAGACAATTGAAGATCTCACACCCACAAATCCCAAAGAAGGGAAAAAACACAAAAATTAACATCATCAACAATGAAAACTAAATTAACAGAAGATAGCAATCACTGGTCAATAATATCCCTTAATATAGATGGGCTCAACTCACCTATTAAACGGCACAAGCTAACATATTGGATAGGAAAACAGAATCCATTTTCTGCTGCATAAAGAAACACACATTAAGCTAAAAGACAGACATTACCTTAGAGTAGAGGGTTGGGAAAAAAATTCCAATCAAATGAACCTAAGAAACAAGCTGGTGTAGCTATCCTAATATCTAATAAAATAGACTTCAAACTAAAATCAATCAAAAGAGACAAAGAAGGATATTTCATATTAGTCACAGAAAAAAATCCATCAAGAAGGAATCTCAATAGTGAACATCTATGCCCCAAATACAAGGGCACCCTAATATGTAAAAGAAACATTTCTAAAGCTGAAATCATACATTAAACTCCACACACTAATAGTGGGAGACTTCAAAACTCCACACTCCTTACTGGAGAGGTCACTCAGACAAAAAAAAAAAATGAACAGAGAATAGCAGAACTAACAGATGTCACGAGTTCAATGGACTTAATAGATATCTATAGAATATTCCATTCAAACAGAAAAGAATATACCTTCTTCTCAGTGCCTCAAGGAATCTTCTCAAAAATTGACCACATACTTGGTAGCAAACAAACCTCAACAGATAAAAAAAAATGAAATAATCAAATGTACCTTATCAGATCACCATGGCTTAAAACTAGAATTCAACAGCAATACTAATTACAGAAAGTTCACAAACACATGGAAATTAAACAATGCTCACCTGAAAAAATCAATGGGTCAAGGAAGAAATAAAGGGAGAAATTAAAGACTTCCTAAAATTCAATGAAAATGACCACACAACATACCCAAACTTATGGGACACAATGAAAGCAGAGTTAAGAGGAAATGCCTACATAAAGAAGCTGGAAAAATTTCACACTAGCGAATTAACAGAATATTTGAAAACTATATTACAAAAAGAAGCAAGCTCACCCAAGAGAAATGGACTGTAAAAATAATCAAATTGAGAGCTGAAATCAACAAAATAGAAGCAAAGAAAACAATACAAAGAATCAATGAGACAAAGAGTTGGTTCTTAAAGAAAATCAACAAAATAGACAAACCTTTATACAAACTAACCAAAAGGAAGAGAGAGAATATCCAATTAACAAAATCCGAAATGAAAAGTAGGGCATAACAACAGAAATGGAGAAAATATAGAGTATCATCAGATCATATTTTGAAAACCTGTACTCCACAAAATTGGAAAACTTAAAGAAATGGACAACTATCTGGATAAATATTTACCAAAATAAAATCAAGGCCAGAGAAGCAAATTAAAGAGACCTATAACTACTGAAGATATAGAAACAGTCATCAAAAGTCTCCCACCAAAAAAAGCCCAGGACCAGATGGTTTCAGCTCAGTATTCTATAAGACTTTCAAAGAAGAACTAATACCATCCCTCCTTATATTCTTCTATACAATAGAAACCAAAGAAACATTGCCAGACTCTTTTGATGAGGCTACAATTATCCTTATACCTAAACCACAGAAAGACATTATTAAGAAAGAGAATTACAGACCAATCTCACTCACGAATATTGATGCAAAAATACTAAATAAAATACTGACAAATTGAATTCAAGAACACATCAGAACCATCATCCACCATGATCAAGTCAGCTTCATCCCAGACAGGGATGGTTCAACATACAAAATCTGTCAACATAATCCACCATATAAACAAGCTGAAAAATAAAAACCACATGATCATCTCATTAGATTCCCAAAAATCTTTTGACAAAATACAACATCCCTTCATGATAAAGGTCTTGGAAAGAGCATGGATACAAGGAACATACCTAGATGTAATAAAGACAATATGCAACAAGCCAACTGCCGACATCAAACTAAATGGAGAGAAACTCCCAGTGATTCTACTGAAATCAGGAACAAGACAAGGTTGTCCACTATCTCCATATCTTTTCAATATAGTTCTTAAGGTCCTAGATAGAGCAATAAGACAAGAAAAGTAGATCAAAGGGATACAAATTGGAAAAGAAGTCAAACTTTCACTATTTACTGATGATATGATAGTTTATACAAGCGACCCCCAAAATTCTACCAAGAAACATATACAGCGCCTAAACTCAATAATGTCGCAGGATACAAGATTAACTCAAAATATCAGTAACCCCCCTGTACACAAATGATAACTGGACTGAGAAAAAAATCATGCATTGCTGGTAGGAATGCAAGCTGGTGCAGCCCCTTTGGATATCAGTGTGGCAACTTCTCAAAAAATTAGGAAACAACCTTCCTCAAGACCCAGAAATACCACTTTTGGGTATATATCAAACGGATTCTCAACCATGCCACAAGGACATGTGCTCAACTATGTTCACATCAGCTTTGGTTGTCATAGCCATAACCTGGAAACAACCTAAATGCCCCTCAACCAAAGACTGGATAAGAAAAATGTGGTACATTTACACAATTGAGTATTAACCAGCAGAAAAAAATAATGACAGCTTGAAATTTACAGGCAAATGGATGGAGCTAGAAAATCTCATTTTGAGTGAGGTAACCCAGACACAGAAAGACAATTATCATATGTACTCACTCATAAATGGTTTTGAAACATAAGGCAAAGAAAACCTCAGCCTACAAATTGCAATCCAGAGAACTTAGACAATAATGAGGAAAGGCATACATGAATCTAATCTACATGGGAAGTAGAAAAAGGCAAGATCTCCTGAGTAAATTGGGAGCATGGGGACCTTGGAAGAGGACTGAAGGGAGGGGAGAGGCAGGTAGGGGAGCAGAGAAATATGTAGAGCTCAATAAAAATCAATTTTAAAAAAAAGAACTTATACCTGTGTCAGACTAACAATTGTTACTATTCCTTGGACGCTTGCCTAGAACCTTCACATAATGTGAGAGCCAGTTTTCCAACACTAGAGTCAAAGTGTCTATTACCTTTAGCATTGAGAGTCTACCTTCAAGTTCTGGAAGGGCTATAGCAATGGTTAGTATTGCTTTCAGAAGTCTCTGTTATTCTTTGGACCCAAAATCCAAAAAGTTCACCATGCCTGACATTAGGGTTTTTCTTAGTTAGTCTATGTTTTGTAGTGGAGTAAACTTTATCACCCATGAGACATAATTCCATTAAACACTCACACACACATACACATTTTTAGTTTTGAGTAGGCCCGTAAAATATGTTTCCTTTTGACTTTTTCAACCATCCTTAGTGCTATCTCTTCTCCCCTACCCCAGTTAGTCTTCCCCATTTTCTCACTCTGACATTGCAGGCAAGAGACATCATTCTTGGCTTTAAATTCTGTACTTAGCTAAAAATTACCTCCTTGGTGTTTCAAGAGTTTCATATTTGTGTGTGAATGCACATGTTACAAAGAATGTCAAAAAGATTCTGTACACCTGAATTCACTGGAGAAATTGTCAGCCTGTCCAAGTACCCCAAAAACTCATATGAGGCTGGTTGGATGACCAAAATGTGGGTGGAATATGCACTGAAATATTATTAGTTCTTTAAAAAGAAAGAAAATATGATACATAACAATATGGGTGGGTGTTGAAGCTAGTATTTAAGGTAATTAAATTAAGGTAATTAAGGTAGTCTGTTACAAAAAGAAAATCAAAGAACAATCCTGTTGTTACAATGAATTTAATGTAGTCAAACTCTAGAACTGAGAAGTAAAATGACAGCTAAGAGGGGTCTGGTCTGAGACTATGTTGGGGGTTTCAGTCTTGCACGATACACATTGTATATTTTAATTGTTTGTTTCTGGTTTTGCTTTGGGACGAAGAATCTTCTGCTACAGTTTAGGCTACTGAGCTCACAATCATCTGTATCAGGCTCCTGAAGTTTTGAGATTAAACACTTCTGTCCCCATGCATAGGTATATATGGATATATATTTTTGAACATGTATATATAATTTTGAATATATATAGGTATGCATCTATCTATCTATCTATCCATCTATCTATTTATATAGTTATATATAGTTATATCCATGCTCTTCCATACAGGATGTAGGCATGTGCAGTCAAGAGCTGTTATGAGGTAGTAAAATTGCAAGCTTTGCTGAGTAGCATAAATGAAAACAACTTTCCTTTTTCACTCACACTTCAGATTGAACCCATAGCTTTGTGATTACTCAGCAGGTGCTCACCTCATGATATACCCATGATATCCCATTTCAGGAAACAAATTTGAAAAATTGCAGAATGGAATTTTTGCTGCTTCTTTTATTTACATAACTATAAAGAAATCACCTAGACTTCTAATCTTGCTTTTTCACCTTAACTCAAGAGTAATATATATTCCTGATGACTTTAAAAAGCTAATATTCGTGAAAATATTCGGCATCCTGCAGACACTTAAAATTTTCAGGCATCATCACTGATGCTTATGTAAAACGTTTAGAAAAAGGAGATCTCTGGAAACAGTAATCTCTTGATTCAGAACTCTAGTTCAGTCAGCACCAAGGATGGACACTGTACACTGAGTCCTACCAAATGCTTTCCCTGTTTTTCTTTAAAGAGAAGAAAAAATATCTCCTGAGATTCCTTTTGGCCACTCTGGATGAATCTCTATTTGTAGAGTGTTCCTACAGCATCCCGAAAGCCCTGGGTGTATATTCCAGTTGCCATGAAATTGCCCATGGTGGTGTTTGCTTGAAATCCCAATATTTGGCAGGTTGACAAAGGATTAAGGGAAATTCAAAGTCCTCTGCAACTATATTGTTAATATGACGCCATCCAGAGCAACAAAGGTCCTGTCTCCAAAAAAAAAAAAAATGAAAGCAAACAATATAAACCAACTAACTAATGAAAACAAACTGTCAATTAAGTAACTAGAGTTTGATTTGTAACCTGTAAAGTGAAGGGTTAAAAACAAATTCTATAATGTTGGTCTGAATGTCACATGAGCAAGTTTGCAAGCATACACATGCATACACACATAAACACAAAATACGTGTTTAAACTGAAATGAAATAAATGATTTTACAGTATAAGAATGAGTATGTAATCTAGTAACAATTAACATTATCTAAAGTAAGAACTAGGCTCTTATGTGTTTATTGTTTTTCTTAATAAATTTATTGGACTGATGTATGAAAGCAGTCTTTAGAACTATCATCGCTTGCCTTACTCTTTAATCCTTTGAACAATTAAGACAGAAGCACCAGAGGTGAAAGAGTGAATTTATGGTACTATGTAATTGCTGTTTAAATCTTAGACCACCTATTTTAGAACTTCTTGCCTTTATGGGTTAAATTTTAAAGAAAAAAGTCACGTGTATTTGAAATAGCAGAAGCCAAGCCTACAAGACTAAAAGGAGCCAATGGTAGAGAGCGCCTTGTATGGTGACTTCATTCACGCCCACAGCAGATAGGCAGGCCAGGAAGTGAACTTCGGATGTTTCATCTTTCACATTCATTGATGCTGAGCACTGGTGAGAAGATGTGTTTACAAGAAATCAATAGTTATATGGTGATCAATATTTGTACTAATGTCTTAACCCTTTTCAGTCACAGTACTAAGGATTGCCAACTGTACCATAGGTTTTATCAGCTTCATGAGAGTTTATTCCAACCTGTGATTTTGATTTTCATCTTTGTGGCACTGGATAGTGAATGTAAGGCTCCTGAGCCACATCTCCAGCCCCTGTTTTCATGACACAATCTTACTAAGATGTGCAAGATGGCTTATTCTTAGAATCTTCCTATTTTGTCTCCCATACATGCCTGCACTACCACAGTTGCCAACTGCCAATATACCCTGATTGATTCATTGGGATGTTATAGAAACAAATCTCCAAGATCATAACAGTGTAATGTAAAAACTTCGGAAGGGATTGACAAAATCATTCTGAATATGAATTTCACTGTTGCATTAAAAATATTCAAAGTACATCCGGTTTGGACTATTTTGATGAATCTTAAAATATCTCATGGAGAGTAGAGTGTCCTTGCCATATGCTCAAGCCTTAGTTCAATGATTGGTTTATTGAGCTGTGCTGACTTCCTAGTGTAAAGCTGATTCATTTTATAATTTATCATAGGAAAAGCTAATGAAAACCTTGGATGCCTTTTCTGCTCTCCTGGAATATGTGTCTTTCCTAATGGCTTTTAAATGGTGTGGCTCTCAACCATGACCTTGATTTCATCTCTCCAGGATGAAAATTAAGATAGCGTTTAAATTAAAATGTGTTGTTCAGTGAAGTAAAGATGTTTCTGGTTCTTTAAAAGAGACATAGGCCCTAACATATTTCAGAGCTCATTATTTACTTAACTAGCATGTTCCAGCGTGGTTTCCAGAAACGGCTATAGCAATATTTCCCAATGCATATATTCTAATAGTAAGACTTTGAGGAGTCTCATGAACAAGTCATACCTGGGATGCTTCTTGAAAATCTAGAGAGACTTAAAAGGAAGGCAAAATATTACAGTTGAACCCATGGCACCTGAAAGACATTTTCGGGTAGTATCAGTAACAGTGAAGCGTGGAAGGTCTAGAATTGATGTGTAAACATCAGCTGGGACAGTAACATCACCAGTGTGCTTCAAGAGACAATGGCACTGGGGCCATAGAAATTCAATAGTTAATTATTAAAACATCTCAGTGAGTACCTTTGGTAAAACCTTGAGACCAAACATTTTTGTTGTCATGGGAATGGCCTGCTAAAATACAAAAGAGAAAAAGCAGATCTCAGAAACCTTTACTGTGCTTCAAGCTTCAGCATTAATGCATGTAGTCGATACATCCTTATATAAAATTCTAGCAAATGAAATTCGTCAACTAGAGATTCATGGCAGGCAAAGTACTAGTTAAATATTACCGTGGTCTTCTGGAATGATAATGAAGTCTGTGACTAGCAATAACTCTCAGCGATCACAAGCTGTGGCTTCCACAAACAAGTTCCTGAGACTAGATTTCTAAAAATATGCGTTGAATACAGAAATGAGACTTCATGCAAATAATAATCTAACTTTTCAAAAGTTTTTTCTGTTTTTACATAGTGTATTGTTTATGTGTGTCTCTGTGTGCATATGTATGTGGTTGATATGTTTGTGTATGTGGGGCGGGGTTATTCACGTGGATGCCTTAGCATATTTTGGAGGTCAACAAATACATCTGATAAGTCCATTCTCTCATTTACCAAGTGAATCACATATATCAAACTCTTGTTTCCAGTCCTGGCAGTAAGTGACTTCATGCGCCAAGCTAAGTTGTTAGCCTACAATAACAAATAAAGGCACGTTGTTCATAGAAGACACAAATTAATTGCAAACTCCCTGATGCTCTGGCTTGTATAATTTTTCCACTGTCTTCTACAATGATCCTTGAGCCTCAGGTACAGAAGATGTATTGAAGTTCATCTTTAGATTGAGTTCTATAACTGCATTTTTGATTCCTTGTAATTTTCTGTAATGTTCTAGGAATGTCAAAAGTTATATTTATAAAGTACCAGGAAGATGACTGGATGTGAACTGAACAAGGATGACAATAGGCATGCAAACATGGATGGAAGAAAGCCCAGGAGGCTTCAGCCATCCACAAAGAACTGCAAGCAACACTGTAATACTGAGAGAAGGAGAAATAGCCTTCTCCAGTGAGGAGAATACAAACTTGTTCAATGCCAATCAATGAACAGCCCTGAAAACAAGGATACAGGTAGTGTTATATAGACTGAACAGGTTGTCACTCTGAGAGATTCTGTGGGTGTGTATGAGTATGTGTGTGTGTATATATATAACAATTACTGAAAAAAAAGTCATGAATTTGAAAAGGCAGGGGTGTATAGCAGGGTTTGAAGAAAGGAAGTGAAGAGAAAATGATGCATTTATATTATAATTTCAAAAACTAAGAGAGATAATTTTAAAAAGCATAACTTGCATAAGGTTTTAGAAAGTTTGATAGTAATATATATGTTCATATACAAATTTAACTTTAGCATTTCAAAGAAAATTATGCAAAACTGATTTGCTATTTACTTTAGACAATTTTACAAGTGTTGAAGACATCACAAAAAAGAAAGAAAAATGTGTTTTAAGGGATGATTTAAAATCATTTTAATTCAAAAAATTAACACTAAACTGACTATTAAACCTCCAAATCCTACCTCTTTAATTTTTCTTTCCCACAGACAAGCTTCATGCCGTAGGTTCCTTTTTCTCAAGGTCATCTTAACCACGTGGACTCTTTCTGTGAATGATTTGGTTCAATTTCTTTAAAATGCCTAGTGCAGCAGTGAGGAGAGGGGATGAAGGAAGAAAAGAGCCGTGCGAAGAAAAAGCACTCTTTGTTTCATGTGCTTGAACACTAGCAACACTTGGTCATTGTTTCAGTCCATTCTTTTAGCTCCTCCTGTGAAGCTATTTTTAAAATAGGAACAAAATTTGGGTACCGGAGATATTGGTTAAGGGCATGGTAGTAAGATCTGTATTTGGAGGTAGCCTGATGGCAGAAACCATACACGCATTCTTTATTCCATATCCCATAATCTGCTATTTCACAATCATCATAAAATAATATAATATGTGGGCATGTATATATGTAATGTCAATTATTGAAGGCAATGAGAATTTGAAAGGGTGGTGTGAGAGAGGCACAGTTACAGCCTGAGGAGGAGGAGGGTGGTTGCATGTGATGTAAACACAGTTCTCATGTGAAATTCTCAAAAACAATTTCTTTCCAAAATGAAACAAAGTAAAAACATTTTCTACTAGAAACTCACTGACTATAAAGAGAAAAACAATGAGTGTATATTCACACTGGAAACAGTGTCTTAGGGTTTTCTATTGCTGTAGAAAGACACCAGGACCATGGCAACTCTTACAAGGAAAATATTTCCTTGAAAGGACTCGATTACAGTTTCAGAGGTTCAGTTCATTATCATTATGGTAGGGAGCACAGTGACATCAGGCCGTTGTGGTGCTGGAATATTAGCTGAGAGTCCTACATCTTGCAGACACCAGGAAGTCAACCAAGACAGTGGGCCATATCCTCAGCATAGGAAACCTCAAAACCTGACCCTGCAGTGACACACATCTTTCAACAAGGTTATAACCACTCCACAAAGCCGCTCCTCCTGATAGTGCTTCTCCCTGTGAGATTATGGGGGGCTCTATTAAATTCAAATCTCCACAAACAGTAAGACTCCATACACAGCAGCAATGTGAACAAAGCATTATTCTTCTAAAAGATATTGTTTCTGAAGATATCTTATTTCCGAATCATCAAACAGCTATAAGCACAAAGATACTGTCATTTTCGAAGCACATGGACAAAGTAAGAGACTGAAGGAGCATTAGTCTCAGGGTTGGTGAAGCCGTCTGCTGGTGAAATGATACATTTAAAAGAAAAACAGTGAGTAATGTCAACAAAGTCTGAATTTCCTAGTGAGCATCAGAAAATGAAATAATATTTTAATAACAATTAACTACTTGAGTAGTCTCGATAACATTTTAATTCCTATTCAAATTATTATAATCTACACTTAGATTCTTTGGGTGATGACTGTCAGTGGTGATCAGCCAACATGAACAAATAAATAAACATAAGCCTCCAACTCACTTCTTTTTCTTTTGCCTCCGTAACTTTAAATATATTATCCTTCTCTGAATTTTCATGAATAAAACCCAGTGTGTGGTAATTACATTTGTGTTTTGTGGTGGTTGATATTTCTAAACCTTGAGTACTAAGGCTATTCATACTTCTGTTAATAGTAACTAGTTCATGTTTAGTATGTGTAGTAGTTTTAAGAATTCTGATAAAAATCCACTAGAGTCAAATGGAAAAGTATTAAAATAGAATATTAAGTTATAATAAATGCACTTTAGAATTGTATGTATATATGTGTATATATTGTACAAGGGAGTGCATGTTCTGATGTGTGTGAACTATGTGTGTGTTTACATGCATTTGCCAGTGCACATGTGCACAAAGGGTCACTGTCAGGTGTTTTTCTGCATCTTTCCCACCTTCATATTTTTAAGAGTCCTCACACTGAGCTCGGAGCTCACCAATTGACTAGAGTGGTCATAAAGTTGTGGGGAGTCCTACTTTTTTCAAGCCTCACAGACGGGGTAATGAGTGTCCCGTTTACTGTTTTCAACACAACAGGATTCAATTCTTTCCCTGTTAGCTTCAACTGTCAACTCAAAATAGCCCAGAGTTACCTGAAGGAATCTCAGAGGATTGTCTCTTTTATACTGGTCTATGTGCATGCATGTGAGACATTTTAATTGCTAATTGATGTAAGAGGGTTCAGCTAGTGAGTAGGGGGCCAGGGCTATATAAGGAAGCAAGCCAAGATTAGCAGGCCAGTTTCTGCTTCAGTTCCTAGTTGGGTAAGTGCCCTGACTTCCTTCATGATGGACTGACTGGAAGTCTAATTCAAATAAGCCCTTCCTTCCCCAAGTTACTTAAGGTAGTGTTTTCTTTTTGTTTTAAACAGAAAAGGAACTTGGAATATGTTCATGTACTTTGAACTTGCTTTGAGAAGTTTAATCTGGAGTTCCATCAATACTCCCCCTCCAGTAAGAAACCATCTGTTAATCATTTCTGTTTCAGTAGGTATCCAGATAAAAAAAATTACATCAAGCAAATATGAAGAATCAGCGTGACAAGGGCGGGGATATGGCTCAGATCAAGGTATTTTCTGAACAGGCTGAGTTAAATTCTTAAGCCCACATGAAAGATGGAAGGGAAAATGGCTCTACAAAATCTTCCTCTGATTCCTACAAGCACACCAAAGGTGCATCCACACTCACATTATACACATGTACACAGGAACAAATGAATACTTACATAGGTATACACATATATACAAAAATCAATCAATCAATAATTTTATTGTGGGAGTGTTAGCATAGTACATCAGGAATGATAACACTGCCTGTATTTCAGGCCCTCAGAAGGCAGACACAGCAAGGTCAAGAACTGGAGGATATCCCCAGCTACATAGCAAGGGGAAGAGAGCCTGATACCCAGAAAGAAAAAAAGTAAACAATGCTAACAAAAGTGAACGGAAACTAAACCAATTTAATTCTTACGGGAATCAACCTTTGGAAAATCAAACAACCCAGCAATTTCACCTGTAATTCATACTTTGAGAACAGCACTATGGACTTATCAGATCACAGAGCCAATAGTTTTGAATTTCTCTTGTTGCATTCCACACTACTAGATTATTTCACACAATTTATAGGGATGAGGTAAATTCTGAAAGTTTAATCTACACATTAAGTCTATTTCTTGGTGTATATGCAATGGTGTGGTGCAGGAAAAATATATAATTTTATAGTTGAGTTACAACAAACAGAGAAGCTGCCATGAGACTAAACATGCAAATGATTATTGGGAGCAGTGCCCAAGAGGCGCCAATTGAAATGAGCAAGAGAAGACGAAGAGCATCCAGTCACCGTGGGTGTTAAACATCTGTGAAAGAAATGGAGTGGGAAGAAACGGGTTAGAACAATTATAACTACAGTCCAAGTTCAAGAAAGATTTGGCAACACCAAAGAGGAATATTAAAACCATTTCTCCAGTTAGAATAGTTCTGAGACTCAAAAGGGACAAAACCTTAGGGCTCTTGCCATTCTAATACAGCACCTGTGAATCACTTTGGAGAAATGTACAGCTAGCACTAATTCCTGACTGGGAGATCTGTGCAGTGTTCTGTTAATGACTCTCATTGCCAGAAGTTTCTGTACTGCAAACTGCTCCCAAGTAAACACACAGAGGCTTAATGTTAACTATAAATAATCCGCCAATAACTCAAGCTTGTTACTAGCTTACTCTTATGTTTAAAGTAACCCATATTTATTATCTATGCTTAGTTGTGTGGCTTGGTATCTTTTCTCAGTACAGCATACCCATCTTGCTTCCTTTAGTGTCTACTTGCTACTCCTTTGACTACTCCATTCTTGCTAGCATTCTCTGTTTGGCACTCCCCGTATCCTTATTCTGTTCAGATACTGGTCAGTCGGCTTCTTTCTTACACCAATCACAGTGTCATATGTTCACACAGTGTAAAGGAATATTCTACAAACTTTACATTAAGAACTCATCCAAATTTCTCAACTAAAAGCTTAGCAGCCTTTCCTGGCTTTTAGCTCTCTCCCTCTGAGAAGGACTACTTTCTTCTTTATGATAGAGTTTATACTGAGGCTTATTGGTGGTCACAGAGAACTCTGCATTTGAGAGAACATTTGAAGGAATGCTTGGTGTCCCATTTTTCTCTTTAGTGAGCAGATAGAATTAACTATCCACATTAGAAGTTTGGGTTATGTCACCTGTCATCCACTGGCCAAGCTTACAGAAAACCTGAGATGATTTGCTGATTCAAGTGCCGTTATTCTTCTTTAGTCTGTACAATTTAGTATGGCAGGATGACATTATTGCGTGAAAAAGCATTCTCATGGTCCTAAAGATATTCCCAGTAGTTATGTGTAAGAGTAATATGCATGAAGCCCAAGACTGATTTCAAGCATGCATGGCTAGTTTCTCACAATTACCAACAAGTCTAGCTCTAGGAGTTTCTAAAGTGTCTCATCTCCTATGACATTTGTACTTGTGCACACTTACCCATGCAAAGACAGGCATTCTCTCTCTCTCTCTCTCTCTCTCTCTATATATATATATATATATATATATATATATATATATATATATATATATATGAGACACACACAGATAGTTGTATCACAAACATTTAAATGTTATAATTAGAAAAATACAATGGTATGAATAACCTAAACTATAATACTGTGCTGCTTTTTTGTTTTTTCTTTCAATTACATTATCAAATTTTTGGTGAGAAAGCTAACAAATACAAGTTCTTAACCATGGCCTGCTACTATGAATGTATTGTGGCACACAGTATACATTCTGTTCATGTGTTTCATTCTTTTCCTCAAATTATTGCTTTCTTTACTCCTCAGATATACTTGTTATCACCTAGTATTAGACACAGCTTTGTCCCAAAAACTCACCCTTTGCTTGACTGCATTATCTTCCCCTTGTAAAGATTATAATTTATAAAATGATCCTCACATGTACTGTTTCAATTCTGAATCCTGTAAAAACGTGTGATTCCCTGGAGTCATGAGACTCCATGGAGTCCAGGGACTGAAACATATGGGAGTTATTCATTATATTTCCCATGGAGGAGGTTCCGTACAATATTAGTTTTTATGGTGGCACAAATTCAAAAATGTGACTACTGCAAAAAAGAGAAACTACCTTGCTTTATCAATTTATTTTAAGAGATTAATAAACTACTTGACTTCAAATCTGTTTTTCCCATTTTCTTATCCAAGCCTGTCTCTTTACTATGGGTTACACTGCTACATCCTTTTCTTGTGTCATGTTTCTCTGGATAATTAACGTATGTCGAGAGCTTTGAACAACCTTCCGGGTGTTGTCTGGGACTGGTCACAAAGCTTTAATCAGAGAGACAATCAACATCATCTCATGTTTTTTTTTTGCCATTAGTATTATATAGAACATGGCTAGAGGCTGATATCTCTTGGTATCTATTACATATAAACTGTATATATATGCACAAATAACAAACTTTACCTCCTATCCAATATTAATATTTATAGAGTAGATATGTACAATGTATTGGCAAGAATGAATAATCTATATTGACAACAAACAATGCCAAATTTATGAACTATGATTGTAAATTTCTTATTTGGAGTTTCTGTAAGCAGCATTCCTTGTAGTTATATAGAAACCTATGTTAACAAAGTAGCAATCATGCAAATATTGCTTGCTACTCTACTATCCATAAAAAAAGATATTTCTAGGAAGCTGTAACAATAAATACAATGACAGCTCTTACTATCTGTACCTTGCATTCTTTTAGCATAAAATTACTTGCGTGTGTATAAATAAATATTTGAATGGGTGGCATATATACACTTCAACTTTTAATAAATTATGTTTAATACCTCTCCAGTCAAATATGCCACCAATTTTTAGTTACTCATGTACTCAACAAATCAGAATGTCTTTTTCTTTCTTGTTTCTGGAAATGTGGTCTGTGTTAAACACATATATACCTCTTCTGACCAATTACAATATTCTAGAGAATCATCAATATCTTCCTTCTATGAATGATGATTTTATCTTATGGATAGTATCCCCTATTTGTGTGCTTTGCTTATGCAAGCTACTTTGGGGGAAGCATATCATTTTATTTTAATAGAGCTAAGAACAGCCAGAATTATCAGTAGCATAATATACACTTAAGGAAATAAGAAACACTTAATTTTTTTTTACAAAGTGTTTTAATGACTTTAGATAACAACTTCAGTGTTGTGTTTTGGTTTTTCTGTTTGTTTGTTTCTTTTTTCTAGTGCCTCACATTTCCTTGGTTACTGAGCCCTCATTTTAACCTGATTAGTTAACATATTCTTGAAGGGTAAAGTCCAAGGGAGCAGATAGGGGATTCTCAAAGAGAGGATGCTCTATGAATGGGATAAAATGAATATTATTTTAATAAACCAATAACTGAAGACATTATATTGGATAGGAAGTTATATAGAGCAGACTCCAATGGTGAGGAAATATGGCTGGACCTTTCAGAAATCATGGACTTTTGTTGTACAATGGCAAACCCAATATATTTTACCAATGCCTTAAAACTCATACTAAGTAAAAGTCATACTGCATTTGGTGGCATAATGTAGTCATTTTAACTGTACAAGATTATTGATTCCCATAACAATTTTGAAATAAAGTTTATTTTAGAGATATACAAATTGAAACTCAGAGAGACAAGGGAATTTTAACAGAACTCATCTGATAGTAAGTTTCAGGGTGGGACAGAAACAGACTTTGACATCTATTATTATTTGGTTTTATCTTGCATGAATTCCACTAAACTGTGATTGTCGTGTCTAAAATTTCTTTTATGGTTTTATTCATAGTGACACTATGGAAATACAGCCGAAAGAAGCCTTTTCAGAACAACACAATGACATATACAAAGACTATCCTGGAAAATGCACAGTGTCGTTTAGCAAGTTGTGAAAGGCAAGCATGATGCTTAACTTTGATTGACAATTTAATTAGATTCCAAAACACCGATGACATTAATGGAAAATATGACAGTGGAATATTTTTAGACAGGGGAACTACTGTATATAGGTCATGGATGGCACCACACCATAGCTAGGTAATTAAAGGGAAGAAGGGAAAAGATAATTGATTGCCGACCTTGCCTCCTGCTCGCCCCTCATGTGAGCATGTTTCCTTCACTAAAGCTCTGAGTCATTCCTCCTACTGTGTGTCTTCTCCACCAGAATGGACTGCACCATCAAGCAATGAGCCAAGTAAGTCCTCCTTTCTTGGTTTCTTTCTTGTCAAATGTAGAGTCACAACAATGTATGGCTGTACAAATACAGCTAGAGCAGAATGGATGAGAAAGGGGACAGATGGTAATAAAGTAGTTCATAAAATAGTGAAGAAAATTTTTAGGACTTTGAATTATTACTTCAAGCAAGATAAGAAGATAAGCAGTCATTAAATGTTTCAAGTGTAGGACTAGAATCATCTGATTTTCATGTACTTCATACTCTTGCTATGGCATCGAAAATAGAGGAAGCAAACTAAGCTCCATCTAACCAAGTGAGATGTGATGGAGGTGGTACAGTTCATTCTCTCTTTCTGAAATCACTTCCTTCTTCTTCTTTTGACTATCTTACCTTCTTTAGATTGTTCTTCAATTATCTTCTTATGATAAAGTATTAATTTTCCTACAAATCTAACATTTGGAATAAAAATTAAACTTCATGTAAAAATGTTCATAAAATGTATTGCATTAGTTATCCTCACATTGAAGATTTATATTTGTATCAAAGATTCTGTTGATTTCTTTCCAAAAAGTTAGAACAGCCAAGCCTGATCAATGTACATCACAGCTTGGGAATGTATATTGGAGGTTGTTCAAACCATGATGGATTGGATGTTTACCATATTAGGACTCAGTCTAGGACTGAGAAAATATTGTCATTACCTGGGAAATATAAAGGATGAAGCTGTAGTGGCAATCAGATTCAAACCAAGCCATAAAAAGACATTGAAGGTATCATTCTCAAACAAAACAAACATCTTTAATCTCTTCAGCCGAGTATTCAGCCATTCCTGTATTCAGAGAACATTCATCTTTCATATCAGTCCCTTAGTCAGTCATTACATACATGAAGAAGCACAGTTTTTGATTTATATTCCTACAGTCTCAACTTATCTACTATGGAAATGATTTGTGGTCTTACCACTTAGTTAAGTCCAGATGAAAAGTCTTTATATGGTAATATTATTTGAAAATAAATTGTCTTTGATTTGCAGAAATTATTGATTTTCATTTCCTGTGTTTCTGAGTTTTTGGAAATCCAAAATTGTTTGTAATTTCACATAAGTGATATTTTATGATATTTCTTATATTGATGCCTCATAGAAAGCTGTTTTGTTACCATTTATAATGAATATAGTCTATTATTGGACTGTCTGTCTTATCAAGGTACCTGGCAGAATTTTCTTCCACTTATGCCTCTTTCTAAGATAAACAGACACCAATTATAAGAAATTCAAATTTTCTAGTATTTGATGCAATTATTCAAGAATGATTAACACATTGTTTTAGAGAATTTTTAAAGCCCCTAATATAAAGGAACCCACTTATGTAAAAGAAACTTCTAGAACTCAAGGCAGTCATCAAACTACACACACTAATAGTAGGAGACTTCAACACACCTCTCTCACCAATGGACAGGTCAATCAAACAGAAACCTAACAGAGAAATAAGAGAATTATTGGAGATATTGAATCAAATGGACTTAACAGACATCTATAGAACACTCCACCCAAATAGGAAAGAATATACCTTTTTCTCTGCAGCTCATGGAACCTTCTCGAAAATTGACCACATACTCGGTAACAAAGCAAGCTTCCACAGAGACAAAAAAATATTAGTAACCACCTGTGTCTTGTCAGATCACCATGGATTATAGTTAGAAGTCAACAATAATGCTATCCCCAGGAAGCCTACAAACTCATGGAAGCTGAACAGTCAACTACTGAATCACCCCTGGGTCAAGGAAGAAATAAAGAAAGAAATTAAAGTCTTCCTTGAATTTAATGAAAATAAAGACACAACATACTCAAACCTATGGGACACAATGAAAGCAGTGCTAAGAGGAAAGTTCATAGCACTAAGTGCCCAATTAAAGAAAATGGAAAAAGCACACATTAGAGACTTAACAGCACACCTGAAAACTCTAGAACAAAAAGAAGCAGATTCACCCAGGAGGAGTAGAAGACTGGAAATAATCAAACTGAAGGCTGAAATCAACAAAATAGAAACACAGAAAACAATCCAAAGACTCAATGAAACAAAAAGCTGGTTCTTGGAGAAAATCAACAAGATTGACAAACCCCTATCCAAACTAATCAAATGGCAGAAAGAGAACACGCAAATCAATACGATTAGAAATGCAAAAGGGATATAACCACAGACACTGAGGAAATTCAGAGAATCATTAGATCTTGCTACAAAAGCCTGTATGCCACAAAATTGGAAAATGTAAGAGAATTTTTAAAAATAAGGTCTAAGTTGATACCCTTTTGATCTTGGATGATAATAAAAAATATTGACATTCTTTCACTAACAAAATATTTTTTAAAAATGATCTATACAAAATGTCTTAAAAGCTTGAATAAGTTTTGACAACACTACAAATCCTAATTGCTACTATAATCTGTAAGAATATAAATTTTCTTGATAGATATATTTTGTCCCTTTGCTTGTGAGTTTGACATTTAACAGCAGAACCATCTCTCCAGAACTAGGTGGATACATTTTACTCCACAGGATACACTTTTTGAGAAGCTACTTTGAAACACCTTAGTGTCTAGCTTCACATTTAAAGGAAAAAAGCAAATTTGATAAATCAAGGAGTTGTATAACAATTTTAATTTTGGCCAGATTTATTCATACTAAAACAAACAATACATTTTCTTTATTTTTTGTTCTTATAAGCTTTCCTGTTAATAGCTGCATATTGGAGGTTACCTCAAATTAAATTATAAGTGATGACAAAATGGATGTCCATCATGACAGAATGCTGGACTGACTCATGATATTCTAGGTGTGCATGTATATCCATCAAAGATATCCAAATTAGGAAAACAGTCTATTTCTATGAATAAAGTATAGTTTTGATCTCATATCCAAACTATAATAGGTTCTGGGTGTATAATACACATGTATATATTTCTAGTCTAAAAAAAAGTGAATACCAAGCATTGACTCAGGCATCTGTATCACTGCCTCCATCCCTCTAAGGCTCAGGGAGAGGGAACTGGAAGATATCAGAGCCAAAGGTAGTGGATGTCTTCAATGAATGAGTATTTGCTACAAATTATAGGACTGTTTCACACGTGAACCCACAGCATCTGTGATTATATGCACAAGACATATACAAGATCAAACCACAGATTCCAGCATAAGCAGAGAAGAAGCTCATAAAATCCCATGTGAGAGACAGCCCCTACTCCCAGTGTTAGAAATTACACAAGGGGACCAAGCTGCACAGTTATAACATATATTCAGAGGGCTGAGGTCAGTCCCATGTAGGATCCTTGGTTGTTGGTTCAGTCTCTATGAGCCTCTGTAATTCCAGATTAGTAAATTCTGTTGGTTTTCCTGTTGATATTCTTGATTCCTCTGGCTGCTATAATACTTTCTTCCCTTCTTTGGTTACTTGTCCTTTCTACAAGATGTGGGGTTTGAAACCAATGACTGGTCCAGCCTAAAATTCATCCTATGAGAGGAAGATTACCCCTGACACTACCTGGAGTGCCAGGATCCAGAGGTTAGTCCAGAGACCCAGATAGAACCACACAGGACAATCCATTAAAAAAAATGATCCCAATTGATATTTTGCTATTATGGTAGACTCGGGCCTAGTCTAATCATCAACAGAGAGGTTTCTTCCAGCAGCTGATGAAAACAGATGTAGAGAGCCAGTGTCAACATTTAACCATGAGAAGACAGAACTTTTTTTCCAGGTATTCAACTGATTGGATAAAGAATTATCTATATCTAAGAAGAATGATATATTTTTCTTTTCTTCTATTAAGTAACTGATATAAATATATATTTCACCCAGAAAAATTCAAACCCCTTTTCTCCCAAATATTACCTGTTAAAATTATGTGTCTGCCTCAAATGATTAATGTTATATGTGATACATGTTGTTCTTTATATTCAATTTGTAATAGTTCATAAAATTTAATATTCATTCAGGAGGCATTAGTTGTTTTGGAGGTGAACAAGAAATTCAGCACAATGTTTATTTGGATATTTTAGAACCAGTCCTTATTTTTGAATGAGTATAAAATTTTTGGATCAATAAGACATTTCTGAAGTTTAGTGGGTTAGTCCTTTCCCTTTATTGGGAAGCTAGACACATTTGTGATGCGTGCTGATTGTGACTGAAATCCCCTTGTTGTAAATTATTTAATAGTATATAAAGTCAGAATATGTGTGTGTGTGTGTGTGTGTGTGTGTGTGTGTGTGTGTGTGTGTGTGTGTGATAGCACTGAGTATTGTAGTGAGGGGTTTTACCATGAGAGACATGACAATGAACACAGAAACAGGAAAAAACCAAATTCATTGTAGTGAGCTGGGCTTCAATATATCTGTATACAGTGATAATTTTATAAAGCAACTGTTATCTATTAACTCAGCTCAGTTTTCTCAACTAATATTTCTCTTTTCGTTTCCATTCCACTCCCACCGACACAAAAAGTTTTATACGTGTTTTAAAAATAATTCTTTCCCTCATAAGACATTGTCAGACTGAATCGCAATCATTAAATCTGGAGAGTGTGTTCTCTCTTCCCTACGAAGACAAACATCAGAGATGTCTAACAAAGGTCCCTAAACTATTTGATCACAGCAGCGTCTTTTTCCATTTTTGCAAAAGTGGAAACTAATCACGTTCTAATGGTGCAAATATATTCTGAAAAAAAATGACAATCTAGAACATTTCTCCAGAGAAATGATACGAATGGGGCAAAACTAAAAAGAACATAGCTTATTCACACATCAAACAGTACAAAATAATTCCTTTTATGGGTTGGGAAATGGGGAAAACTAAGGGAGTTTTTTGATCTTTGTTGTTTCAATAAAGATTCAAGGAAGGCTTAGACAGGGTGTGCTGTCCCAGATGCTAGCATAATTACCAGTAGTATAAAGATTGTTAATTTGAATCGAATTCAGGAGAATAATTTTCATTTTCTTCACGCAGAAACAAGTGTCTTTCTTTGTGTAGCAGCAGTGATTCCAGCTACGAAGACTTGGGATTACAATGGACAAATTGTCTTGCTTGCCTAGAACTACTGCCTTCATACCAGATTTATCTCTACGTTGAAGCTTTGTTCTTCCCAGATTACACAGTGAGACGTTGTATTAACACACAATAAATAAATAAAAAGAAATTAAAGTTACTGTTGTGTGTGTGTGTGTGTGTGTGTGTGTGTGTGTGTGTGTGTATACGTATGAGAGAACATTCTTGTGGGAGATAGAAGGAGAAAGGAAGAGGATAATTATATGTTTCAGTGAATAAAATGCATTTGCTGTGCAAAAATGAGGGCCTGAGTTCAGATCACAGCACTAAATAAAAAAATAAGCGCAGACCCTTGGATGTAGAAACAAAAAGGTACAGGACTCCTGACATCAGATTTTACTCACTGTGTGCATTGGCACAAACACATGTGGACACAAGAGTGTGAATGTATAAACACACAAACACATATTAAAGTGTATAATATCATTACATGAACAGATACTCAACTGACAAGACCTAGTATCATTTCTTACCTTACCTCCTTTTTTGTTTTGTTCTTTTAACATAAAAAGATTTGGAACACATTGAAAAAACAAAAATCCCTAAAACAAAATCACATAGATACCATTAAGCACAAAAATTCTCAATTTTGGATTTCTTGAAAGCAGGTCCTGATATATCTCTTCACGAATTAATTTTTCTTTTTTCTTTTGTTTAAAACTGTTTGCAGATGTATGTAGGTATGTGCACTCACTCACCTGCCTGCAGAAACCACAGTAGGCTGTTAAGTGCCCTCCTTTAACTTCTAATTCTCTGTATTTTTCCTTTGAAACAGGATCCCTCAGCTGGACTGGGAAGGAACAAGCATAGAACCTAACAAGTCCCTCTGAATGAGGCTGACAGTTGTATGGCTCGGGCAGACTGAGGGGCCACTGGCAGTGGCATTGAAATTTTATCTCTACTGCTTGTACTGGCTCTTGGGTATCTTATTCTCTTTGGATATATACCTTGCTCAGCCTAGATGAGTAGGGAAGGCCTTGGACTTTCCACAAAGCAAAGCACTTTATCCTCTCTTAGAATTAGAGGAGGTGGGGCAGGAGGGTATGTGGAGGAAATTGGAGGAGGGGAGGGAGTGGGAATTTGAATTGGTATATTAAAAAAAAGAAACAGGATCTCTCATTTAACTGGGATTCTCTGGACTTCACCTCCCATATATTAAAGTATATAACTGAGGTTATATTCACAAATAGCCACAGAGGCTTTTTATAAAGTGTCTTGGATTTCAAAAGCAGGTTCTTAGGTTTGCACAGCCAGTGTTTTTATTAACTGAACCATCTCCCCAGTCTTTGCATGTTTTACTTGATTTAATACAGAATACTTACTTTTGTCAGTATTTTGAAGTATATATTCTTGCTTCAGATATTCATGTTGTTTTTATATTTCACCAGATACAATATCAATCAGTTGAGATTCAAAAATGAAGAACACTTAAGCCCTGCTAATAAGTAGCTTTGAGCAAAAATGAAGTGAGGCATGTAATCAGTTGTGGGATTACATGTTAGAAGGGTGATGACAATATGTATGTTAGAGCAGAGAATTTCTTGAAAATAATACCATTACTATTTTAGCACATGAGCATCAGAAGACTTGAAAAGATGCTGTATCCATGGAAAAGTGGAGTTGGGTATGCTGAAGGAGGCTCTTATTGTGAAATAAAGCATGTAGCATCTTTGCCTATTTTTTCAGTTCTATTTTAAGGGAATATTTGAGAAAGTAGAAGGCGCCATGACCTTTCAACTCTGTTGATTACAAAAAGTAGTTGTATGAGTTCATTAATGTTGTTATGTAGTGAAGGTTATGATTCTTACATATATTTTCATAACTCCATTAAATATTAAAATGGATAATACAGAAGAGTCCAGCCTGATAGGAGATGTGGTGATACTGCATGTATCTGTAGAATATATAGATTATTAATTTTATTGTTGTTATAGTTTGGAGGATTTTTTTTGAGACAGGATCTAAATATGTAGTCTTGGATTGATGTGGGATTCCCTCTGTACACTGTGAATACTGTTGGTGAATAAAGAAACTGCTTTGGCCTGTTGATTGGGCAGAACTTAGGTAGGCAGAAAAAAACAGACTGAATGCTGGGAGAAGGAAAGTGAAGAGTGGAGAAGCAATGTAGCCCCACCAGAGACAGATGCCAGAACTTTACCCGATAAGCTAGAGCCTGGGGGTGATACAAAGATTAATAGAGATGGGTTAAATTAATGAGTAAGAGTTAGCCAATAAGATGCTAGAACTAATGGGCCAGGTAATGATTTAATTAATACAATTTCTGTGTGGTTATTTCGGGGATGGACATCTGGGAACCAACAAGTGGGCTCCTTCAACACTGGATGACCCTGACTCCACTATAGGTAAGTTGACTTTAAAGTAATAATGATCTTTACCCCAGTCTCCCTAGTTCTTAGGCTACAGGTGTGTTAGAGAACTTCCTTCTTCCTCTTGGGGCTGTTTTTTATCTTTCATTTTCCAATTAACTCTGTCTGGTCTCTCATTGCTCCACATTAAGTCTAATTTTCCTTGCATTACTTTCTGATTCCCGTGGTAGGGACCACTGCTCTTTTCATTGTGGCAGAACAACTAACCAAGCTGTCTCAACATTTTCATCAGAAAGGTGACATGGGCTCTTCTAGTCGAGATATTTATTTGCTGGAAGACCTAAGGGAAGCCAAGGAATGTTAAATTAAATTGACTTCTTCACTATTCCCTTTGAGCTTAAACTGTTACTTTTCTTTGCTTCTTCACTATAACACACATCTAACTAATACCAAATACATTATCCAATCTACTCCCCATGCTGTTATGTGGGTCCTCACTCAGAAATACACATGTCTTCTCATGTCCTAAAACAATTCCTTCTCTTCCATTACAAGGCTGTGGTTTACCATGTCACTTCTGATTAAACAGTTTAAAATCCTCTTACCTCCTTCTATCTTCTACCTACATTCTTAAAAGTTTCTGGGACTTGCAAAGTGTTTTTTTCCTCCCCCTACTACATATCATCTTAAATATGACCTTTACAAACCACAGGTCAGAACACAGTTGTCAGTTTTCCATTCTGTATAGTGCTTAAGTTATCCATAAAGTCCTTGCTCCACATTCTACTTAGCAATTATAGGTATAATATGTGCCTGTGTATTTTAATTTTTACCCATTACACTGTGCTCTATGCTCCCACAAATACACATCATGTGTGGCAAACTCTGAAACGAAAGTGATACTCTTCTTTTTAGATTAATGCTCTATACTCCTTTTGTTTCCATCTCTTCTGAATCTCTCAGGAGTTCCCACAGAAGGTCTGCAAGTATCTTCATGTTCTTGACTTGATTTAGAGCTTCTTTAGTACACGGCGCTTTCAGGTTCTTGGTTAGCTATCATTTCTCTAAAGTGACAGCTGCTCTTTGTCCCCTATCTTCTTATTGATCCTTCAGATGCTATTTATACATCACCATCTCCAAAGCCAGGTCAGAACCTCAGGTTAAGCATCTTTTATTTTGTGCTTCTGCTACACTTCCAGGGAAGCTGGCAAACATTTCCATTATTATATGTATTTGAAACATTTTTGTTTCTTTGCATACACCCATAAATTAACAATTTCAAGATTTGCAGATTTGTGCTGTATGCTCATTGGATTTCTGTTATTTTAAAAATATATCGGAAAGAATTACCTTTTAAAGTATAAAAATGTTTTAATTCATGATTTTAGGTATGTGAGTCCATGGTAAAATGTCTCTGTTGTGTTGGGGCATGTACAACATACTCCAATATGGCACAGTAAAGCTGTAATAATACATTGTGTTAGCTGAGTAACAATGAGAAGAGGCCTTATTCACAGAAATCTCCTTGTTTTGCTTCCCAAGTGCTGTCATTAAGGGCATGTGCCACCACACTGTGAAGAGATCCCAGGACTAAGGCAATTATAATACAAGAAAGAGTTTATTGGAGCCCAGATAGGGTGAGTCCATAACTTGATGTTGAGAATCAAGTGCAAAAGCATGTCGCTGGAGCAGTAGCTGAGAGCTCACATTTTGGGAACAGTGATGGAGAGCTAACTGTGAACGACACAAGCTTTCCAAGCCTCAAAGCATACCCTGTGAGTTTCCTCAAATAAGGCCAAGTCTCTAAATATTTTTCAAATAATACAACATACTTGGAACCCAGTAATCAGATATATGTGCTTATGTGGGCAGTCTTCATTGAAACTACCACAGAAATGTAATTAACTTTTAATGTATATCTTTCACTTTTTGTTAATAATTCATTTTTATTTTCGTATTTTAGTTTGCCTTGATCATGTTATATAACTTATGCTGTGTTTGTAAGTCAACAATTCTTCATGAACATGGCACATATTAAAATGTATTCTATATAATGTGTTTTAGTAATTTAAATTAATGAATTATCTTTAACAGTAACTTTTGCATTTTTGTAGTTTCAAAAATATTAAGTTTATAAGATGTATAAGGTTGTTACACCTTCACATAACCAAAGTGCTTTATAATCTGAAAGCAAAATTATAAAATTTTATTTTTAGGCAAAATAATTAAAATGTTTCAAATCCCATGATAAATATTTTGAAACTTATTTGCATAATAGTGATTATTAATTTGCCTTCTCTCTGAGAAGGTAATATAAAATTTAAAAAGGTCTATTCAGCATAAACCGTTTATTTAGAATATTCTTATATACTTACAGACCCATACTACTTCAATAGAAATAAAGTTTATTTATCATTTTTAAGTGTACATTTCTTTCCTTCCTGATTAAGTTCACTTTTTCTGCAAGTAATACCTATGCTTCATTTTTAATTAGCTGTGTATGTTTTTCTACATTACCCTATTTAAATATTTCAATTGGATTAATGAAAAAGTTAGTATAGCCACATAGGGTGTTACTTTAAGCATATATTTATCCTGCTTCATTCTTTCTGTTGACTCTATATTTAGAATTATTTTTGCACTTAAAATGCAGGTGTCACTTTTTCCCTGAATTATAGGTCTGACCAGAGCTCATCTTCACAGTCACCCCAAGCAAGTACCTTTTTTCATCACCTTACCCTTTTAATGTAAGACAAAGAACATGCAAATGGATTCAATGCTCCATAGTGGCCCTTTCAGAATCTTAACTCAGGTGTCAGAGCACAGAATCTCTGCTCCTTCTTAGTATGTCACATTGTCACTAAGGTATCTAACTAGGAATAAAAATATTCCTGTATTTAAATGTATTCTTGGTTTTACTATCTGTTTTCTACAATTTTCAAAAGTTTTCAAAAAAATATAACTTTATTTTGAGTTTAGCACAACATAGAAGAGTTTTTAAGGTTATAATAGATTGATCTATTTTAAAATATAAAAAAATACAGTTTTATGTTCAACCTTGGACTCACATGATACATTTAATTGTTAAAGATTCAGATGTCTGTTGTATTTTAGATGGATATAGACAAATGAGGATCTTACATCAGATACTGCAGAGAGGAACAATTTCTCTTTAATTCACTCTGCTCTCAACTTTGAAGCATGAACCCAGTTGCTGACCTGCAAGAATTGCTTTTGACTTTTACTCTTAAAAATGAAATTCAACAATGTCAACCATGTATTTTTTGAAACATCATTATTCATAAATATTTGGTACATGGTTTCATAAGAATTCAGATTTCCCATGAGTTATATGAGAAAAATGCCGTAAGCTTGTGATAGTGCTTTCTATGTAAACAGAAAACCATATGATTTATTACAAGATATGTTCGTTGAACAACTTTTCATTTACATTGCTCAGAGTGGTACATAAAATAAATCTCTAGACCTGAATTTTTATAAACTAAAAATGGATTTAACTACTGTCACTATAAAAGATACTACTTAAAGCCTACCAATTAAAATAAATTTTTAAAAAGAGTAAATTCTATCCCAATTATTAAAAGTACTGATCTTGGTTTTGAATGATAAGTCATATTGTATTTAATCAACCAAGAGATATTACAAAAGCTTATTTTTTCTTTATTATGTTAGATGCTATAAGGGCCATTACATTTTGTACAGTTGTTACATTTTCCCCAGGAGATGCCAGGAGACAATCTTGTACTAAAATGTTAACACAGAAGTCTGGATGTCTCCACAGGCCACACTTGTTGCAGATTTGCCAGTGGCAGTGGAATATCATAAACATTTGTCCCACTTGCTGAAGGACACTGAGGAGCAGCTCCCCTAATTTTACAATGTCAAGAGATTGCTGGTGCATACACACATGACTATCTTCAATCTCTAGATATTCTGATCTTGGAGGGGGGCAGGTACTCATATTGTGTTGCATGTTTGGGTTCAAGCTCTTGTGACCTCAGGTTTATGTGTGTGTGTGTGTGTGTGTGTGTGTGTGTGTGTGTGTGTGAGAGAGAGAGAGAGAGAGAGAGAGAGAGAGAGAGAGAAGAGAGAGAGGGAGAGAGAGAGAGAGAGAGAGAGAGAGAGAGAAAGAGAGAGAGACTTTATATTTAGTGTCTGCTATGGGATGAGACAATATAAAAAAGACACTTGGGGCTCTCTGCTTGTGGCTATTTCATATTATATGAAAGTAAATATTTACCTATACACCAGCGTGTTGACAACAAAATAATAAATTGATTCCACCCAAGTTCTGGTTGTGAATCAATGATATTAATTGGAATTATTCTCAGGAATTAGATGAAAGGTTACTAGAGGAGCATAGGAACACATAGGTGCTATGCTATGGAAGTGTCCAGTTCTAGATCATATGTCCCCAAAAAGGGAAAGCTCCTTTCTTGGACACTGCATTCTCATTGCCTGTCTTGGTCCCTCACCCCAACCATAAGTAATTTTTTCTTGCTCCAGGCTTGTTGAGCTTCTCCTACAAGTTATGAAACCCACACATCTTGATTTCAGAACTACCTGGCTCTATTTTCCTAATAGGAGAAAGGTTCAGAAATTCCTTCCTTTGGCTGCTAGACCACTACCGTCTCTCACTTGCAAAGTGAGACACAACATGATCTGATTGGAAAACTGTGCTCAAAAAAAAAAAGTGCAAAAGGCTTCTTCCATACGTCTGTAAAGGAATGGACCATGGGCCTCATGACAAAAATTTTCCCAGGCTCGGGATTGGTGCAAACTTTAGCAACTTCTATATCACACTGGCAGTATTTCAAAAAAGGAAGATCTTTAAAACCCTATTTCTCCCAGATGACACTTGAATAATAAATGCCTGTAACACAATGGAGACCACAGAAGTAACCTGGGCCTTAGAAATTCTTCAACCAAGGAAAAGACTTCTTAATCTATCTCTCAACTAAATTACATGTGCTCTAGGCTTTGTCTCAAGGCTTTATACAAATGCTAAAATGGCCATAGACATAGAAGAAAGGACATTAAACTTTTATATTATATTTTGTCAAAATCTATTTGTCCATTTTCTTTAGAAACTTCTGTTTATTAATTCTTTTAAAATACAAGAATATTGAGGTGCTGAGTTTATGTACCTAAGTGCCCATCAACACATGGGTTATGTTTCATCAGGCGCCTTTGGCAAGTCTTAAACTGCAGCTCAGGCTCAGGGGTCTGAAGATATTGTCATTGCACAGTGACTCTAATTTACACCTAGAAGATTTACAATTCTCTACTCCTCACAAACAAACAAACAAAAATGTTGTGGTAAGAATTCCTTAATTTTTTTTCCTTCAAGTCTTCTCTTGAATTAGGACTACAAGTGCTCATTCATGTAAATACACACAAGAAATTCTATTAGTCTTGAATTTGTTTTCACTTCCACTAACAAGACTTTCCACAAAGAAATTTCTTGTCACATGACCCTAAACAATTTTTATCAACTATTTTGCAGACTATCTGCGGAGTATATGAAGCCAGTATTTATGCAATCTGACCCTTTCTAATGGTTAGTAAGATTAACATCTCCTCTTACACATATATTTTAGAATATTTATTGGCACAGATCAGTGTTAAATACACAGAAACACACACACACACACACATATTCATGAGTGACTTAGACTTCCATTTGCCTTATTGACTGTGTCCTTTGCTTTACAGAAGTTTCTCAGTTTCAGGAGGTTCCATTTATTTGTTGTTGCTCTCTGTGTCTGTGATATTGGTGTTATATTTAGGAAGTGAACTACTGCTACATCCAGCAACTGATGGAAGCAGATGCAGAGATTCACAGTAGAATACTGGGCTATGCTCCCAAAGTTCAGTCAAAGAGTAGGTGTAATGTTAATCATTGCAGTAGGAGGAGTAAAAATATGAGCAAAGAGGTCAAGACCATGATGGATATATCTACCGTGTTATGGTTAATTGTCATTTTAAGAGACAAGCCATGCCCACTCCTGGCGACTGCTGCCCTCCTCTCGCCATCTTGATTCTCACTGTTTTCCCTTTTTGCAGGTGTGCTCGCTACCTCTCTCCCGCTCCCTTCTCTGCCTCTCTCTTCCTCTTCTCCTTCTTCCGCCCTCTCCTCTAAGTAATAAATATTCAATTCTATTCTGTATGATGTGTCTGTCCATGTGCCTTCTACCCGCCGCCTGCTCATACCTCTGGGCTTGCTGGGACCAGCCCGCCCCGCCATGTGTCTCCCTGCTTGGAACCAGCCACCGCTGGGGCCAGCAGATGTCTCTGCCTGGGACTAGCTGCTCTGCAGGCCCGCTGCCTACTGGCGCCGGGGATCTTGCAGCACTTTTAACACACTGAAACAGTTTACTTGAGATAATGGGAGCTTGTCAATCCTGGTCTAACAGCAAAGGAACCAGCATAGAACCAAACTAGGCCCTCTGAATATGGCTGACAGTTGTGTGTCTTGGACATACTGTGGAGCCACTGGCAGTGAGACCAGAATTTATCCTACTGCTTGTTCTGGAACCCATTATCTCTGGAGGGAGATCTTGCTCAGCCTAGATTTCGTGGGGAGGGCCTGGGTTTTGCCTCAAAACAATGTTGTAGACTTTGTTTATTGCCCATGGGAAGTATAACACTCTGTGAGAAGTGCATGCGGGTAGAATAGGGGGTGAGATGAGGGGAAGGTGGTGGGAACAGGAGGAGGGATATAGGGACTGGATTTGGCATGTAAAATGAGAAAAGATGCCTATAGATGTTCTGTTTTCTCTCTGTTCCCCTAGATCCACTCCTTCAGTCTCATTCCTAGCACTACAACAGATCACCAGCAGCATTCTCCTTCCCCCAGTGCCTACATCTCCTGTGGAAACAACGGACCATCCTTCCTAATTACTTTTCTCTAACTGGTCACTGTATTCCATCCTCCAATTCAAGTAGGTACCTACCTCTGCTCATGGTACCATAGACCATGCCTGCCAGAAAACCAGGCAAGCTGCCTGCAGACCTTCTTTCTCTGTTCTTTCAGACCAAATCACCAATCTCATCCCCAATTCTGCGGCAGACTAGTGTCAGACTTCCCTGTCCCCTGTTCCCTTCCCCTGTGGATCCCACAGATCCTCCCCATCTAACCTAACCTCCAGTTGTTGTTTTGGCCCAGACCACAACTTCATCAGACACCTGAGCACTTTTTCTCCCAGGCAAATAAGTAGACTGAAGGCAGATCCAAACCTCCCTTACTACTCTTGTGATCCAGTAACCCCAGTATCTTTCCCAGCTCTATAGCAGTAAACTGATAGCCAACCTCAAATTTAAAATGGAAATAAACTCAAAGCAATTTCCCTAAAATCAGGAGCAAGAGTAGGCTGCCCATTTTCTCCATATCTATTCACTCTAGTACATGAAGATTTAGCCAGAGCAATAAGACAACTAAAGAAGATCAAGGGGATACAAATTAGAAATGAAGAAGTCAAAGTATCACTATTTCAGATGATATGACAGCATAGATGAGCAACCCTAAAATCTCTACCAGGAAACTCCTATAGCTGATAAATACTTTCAGTTAAGTGATTAGATACATGATTAACTGAAAAAAAATCAGGAGTCCTCATCTATAAAAACAATAAATGGGCAGAGAAAGAGAGCACTGAAATAACACCCTTCATAATAGCCACAAATAATACAAAATATATTTGTATAACTCTAACCAAGTAAGTGAAAGACTTGTATGAAAAGAACTTCAAGTCCTTGAAAAAAGAAATTAGAGAAGATAACAGAAGAGGTAAAGATCTCCCATACTCATGGATCAGTAGGATTAACATAGTAAAAATTGCCATTTTACCAAAAGCAATCTACAGCTTCACTGAAATTCCTGATAAAATCCTGACACGAATCTTTATAGACCTTGAGAGAAGAATCTGCAACTTTATATGGAAAAACAAATGTCTAGAAGTGCTAAAACAGTCTTGTACTACAAAAGATTTCTATAGTTATCACCATCTCTGATTTCAAGCTATAATACAGAGACACAGTAATAAAAAAAACCTGATGATATTTGCATAAAATATATTGGTTTGTCAGTGGAATTGATTCAAAGACTCATATATAAATATATGCACTTATGAATACCGCAAAGAAACCAAACTTACAATGGAATAAAAGAAAGCATCTTCGACAAATGGTTCTGGGATAACTAGATGTTGGCATCAACACGCAGAAGAATGCAAATAGATACAAATCTATAACTTTGCACAAAAATGAAGTCAAAGTATATCAAGGACCTCAAAATAAATACAGATACCCTGAGCCTGATAGAAGAGAAAGTAGGGGATAGCCTTGACCACACTGGCACAGGAGACAGTTCCCTGAGCTGAATGCCAGTAGCACACTCACTAGGATTAAGACTTAATAAATGGGACCTCATGAGACTGAAAAACTTCTGGAAGGAAAGGACACAGTCCATAAGACAAAATAACAGCCTACAGAGTTGTAAAAGAGCTTCACCATATCTGACAGAATGCTAATTTCCAAAATATACTAAATATTCAAGAAACTACACATCAAAAAACAAAACAAATAATCCAATTGAAAAATGGGGTACATCTAAACAGAAAATTCTCAGCATAAGAAACTCAGATAGCCATAAAACACATAAAATGTTTAAATTCCTTAGTCATGATTGAAATGAAGTAAAAATGACTCTGGTGTTGTTGCATTTTGCTTATATTTTAATAAATTACTTACCTGAGGATCAAAAAAGAAAAACATCCACACTGACCAGTCTTACAGACCAGGAAGCAATAACATACACTTTTTATCCCAGTAGATACACTATCTTGCTATAGAAGCCAGGCAATAGTGGTACATGCTTTTAATCCCAGAACTAGAGAGGATTATAAAACGGGAGGAGACAGCTGTCAAGCAGAGTCTCATTCAGAGATTACTGGAGGAAGGATCACTGTTTTCAGAATGATTTCAAGGTAAGAGCCAGTGGCTGATTGCTTTAATTTTTAAATCTTCAGGTTGCTCCCCAGTTTCTCTCTCTGTGATTTTATTAATTATGCTTCACTCTGAATCCATCATACACCTCTCAGAATGGTGGAGATCAAAAACACAAGTGATAGGTAATACTGGAGAAGATGTGAAGTAAGGGGAACACTCTGTCATTGCTGGTGAGAATGCAAACTTCTCGAGTCAAGTTGGAAATCAATATGGTGACTTCCCAGAAAATTGGGAATCAATCTACCTCAAAAGCCAGATCTGCCACTCTTGTGCAAATATCCAAAGAATGCATCATCATACCATAAGAATACTTGTGCAGGAATGTTCATAGGAGCTTTATTCCTAACAGCCAAAACCTGAAAACAACCTAGCTGTCTCTCAATGAAAACAGATAAAGACAATGTGATGTATTTTCACAATGGAATATTATTCAGCTATTAATAACAATGACATCACAAATTTTCCACTAAATGGATGGAACTAAAATAAATAATCCTTACTGCAGTAAATCAGATCCATAAAGACAAATATGTATGTACTCATTTATAAGTGGATATTAGTTATAAAATAAAGGATAACCATGCTACAATCTACATCACCAGATTGAACTCTAAGATTTCAGTTGAAGACAGGAAGAAGGGATTATATTAGAAAAAGAGGTCAAGATCATGAAAGGGAAACCCACAGAGATGGCTGACTTGAGCTTGTTGGAGTTCACAGACTAGATGGAAAGCTAGGAGGCCTGCAAGGGACTGACGTAGGCCCTTTGCATGTGGGTGGCAGTTGTGTGGCTTGGTCTATTTGTGGCAGCCCTGGAAGTGGAACCAGGATCTATCCCTGGTGTATGAGAAAAAGTTTTGGAGCCTATTCCCTTTGGTTTGATGTTTGCTCAGCCTTGATGCAGGCAGGGTGGAGTTGGTCCTGCCACAACTCGATGTGCCAGGCTTTGTTGACTCCCCACTGAAGGTTTTACCCTTGCTAAGAAATAGATATGGTGCCCGGGGAGGATGATAGATAGGGGGAACTGTGGTTAGCATGTAAAATGAAAAAATACAAATAAATAACTACAAGACAAATTTTTTAAAAAAAATTAATTTAAGCTTGTCTGTTTATAACCCAATTTTCCACAGGCATTTTTTCAACTGAAACTCCCTCCTTTCAAATGAGTATAGCTGTGTCCAGTTGATATAATACTAGGCAGTACACACAGTTAACTCAAATATCTATAAGTGCCAGGAGGTGGTACTTCTGTTTCTAAATCACAAAATAATAAATGATGGCCTAAAGGAACAAAATACACTAAATCAAGTTATACATACTGCAACTGTCACTTGTCTCCATATCTCCTTTTTCTAAGATAATATGGTGTCTCATGTGATGAACCCAGCACTGGAGAACCTGAGGCCAGAGGCTTGTGATTCAAGGGCTGCATGGACTACAAAACACAACCCTGTCCCCAAAAATTTCATCTCTCTTAAATAAAATTCTGTCACTTTGAATCACTCATGTGTTCAAGGTAAATAAGAAAAATGGGCGATTGAACAATCGAGAAGTATGAGTTCCCTTCAAATAAGCCTAGAGAAATAAGATGACGAGACTCCAGTTAACACGATGTTTTGGGGAGTATATGAGGAACTTGTCTTACTCTGTAGAACAGTGGTTCCCAACTTTCCTAACGTTGTGAAATCTTAACACAGCTCCTTGTGTTGTGAGCCCCAACCATAGAATTCTTTTCTTTAATACTTTATTACTAAATTTGCAACTGCTATTAATTGTAATGTAAATATCCTGGGTTTTTGTTTGTCTTCAGTGACCTCTGTAAAAAGGCCCTGTGACCACACAAAAGGTTCAAAATTCACATGTTGAAAACCTCGGCTCTAGATAATTCCTTACGACTTTTCTTAGATTATGTATGTCCAGCAAGCCCATTCCTGTCATTTCTTTGACTAAGGAAATTTGATATGAAATATAAGAATCAGAAATTAGATTTAGAAATTAATAAAATTGGGGTCAGGCAGAGACAGGAGGATCAAGTATTTGGATATAAGTAAAGGCCATCTCTGAAAAAGGAAGTGAACAACAAAACAAATATTTTACAAAGCCATTGTTCTAAAATAGGAGCTTAGACCACTCATTTGTTAACATCCAGTCACATTTACAATAGATAACAAAAATGAAATGTTTCCTCAATGAAAGAGTTAGACAAATTAGAAGACTTAAACGTTTTATCCTTTTATAGATATTGACAATTTGAATTATTATATATATTCAACAAGACTATACTGAAATATTGTTGAGATAGCTAAATTATGGTATTAGAATTTCCTCAAGTGATTGTGATTAGGAATGTGATTAAAAATACAATAAGGAAAATACATACCAATATTTTCATTACCTGTAAATCATTAAAATTTATTGAAAGCCATTAATTGTTGAATCACCTAGAAAATAAATACCATATACTTGCAAAAAATTATTTCAAGCAGGAAGACTGACATTAAAATATCAAGTTGTGTAGAGACTATAACAGATGATAAGGACGCTGTGCTACTATAGAATAGACCTCAGAACAAGGATACCATCACAGACAAGAGGACCTTATATAGAAACAAAAGCAAAACGGTCTTTAATATGAGTTTAATAATATATAGGACTTACAATATAGGTTCACTGGATATTTTAAACATTGGATCTTTATAAAAATTAAATTAATTTAGAAAACTTCTTATAAAAGCGAATAATAAATGCCTATTAGATAAGTTTCAAAATTTTAGCTTTAGGATCTCCAAATTCCAATTAATGACAACTAGTGCTACTTTCTTATTATTTTGATATGCATTTCTATTTCTTAGGTCATTATTATAATTTATGTTCATGATTTAAAAGATAAAATGAATAATTTTTGAAAAACTACACAAGTAGAAACACCAGAACAAAGGGATCATTGTGAGTATGCAGAAACAATGGAGAAGGGAATCGTAGGGAAAAAGTGGTCTGAATAGGAAAATGGGAAACATAGTAATGCACTCTAGTTAGGGAAGGGAAGGGATATAAACACAAATTAAGGAAGTGAGAGAGTAAGACAACAATAAAAATGCCTTAAAATTATGCAGATTCATGCTATTTTTCTCTATCTAAAATATCTATAGTACAAGGAAGTCAGATATTAGTATTGCATATATTGATTATATGAAATTTCACTTTTCAGGCAAGAATACTCCTTCCGGAATCAATAATCATCGAAAAGAATCCGAACTCCAATCTGAGAAGACCTCTTTTGAGTTGTTGATATAGGCTGTCTCAAAGATGCCCAAAACATTATAGAGCATTGCTATTGCCTCTGGTTGCTGAAGATGCAGTGCGATCGGTAATGAAAAGTCCCCAGACTATCTTACAAAAGATAGAGCTTTAATAAAACAGAAGGAAAAACTTACATAGAATCCCACCCATCTGGAAAGCTGGATCCAGGCCAGGTCGAGAGGGAGAGAGAGGGCGGAGGCTTTCACCCGCCAGGTTTATAAGTAAATTTTGGCCTTAGGGCAACAATCCCCACGAACAGAATGTGATTGGCTGAACTCCCCTATCATTGTCCCCTTTTTTCTAAAAAAGACAGAACAAAACCAAATACAACTATATATAATAGAATCAAATAATAAATATAAAGTTACAAACAACAAACAACATTAAGCAAGAAATATATAACAAAAGTTTTACTAAATGTTCTATTTCAAGAAATCTATATAATGTAGATGGTAACTACAACTATCTAATCTTCAACTCCATCAAAGATCAGAGAAGGGAAAGAATTTTACTCAAGCAGCCCAGAAGTACAAGCGGGAAACTTTTGAAATGTGGAACAAATGGAAGAGACAACTGAATACCTGGCAATCACCCAGAGTCTCGTTTGTAATGTTGAGTCAACCAACTTTGGCTAAGGCCTGATGTAACTGACATGTCATTTTTTAAAGGCAAGAAAATTTTTAGAACTCTCTCATCCTGTCTTGGCAAGATAAGACAATCCTGCTTTTATCTATTTATGGATATTCTGTAATTTTGTCAGTGGTCGAGGTATGGGCTTTTTCTTTGCCCAAAGGCCAGTTCTGCCAGGAAGAAGACAAGCTCCAAGTGGAGTGTCTTTGGTGCTCAATGTTCTCTCGGGAGTAGAGCGGTGATGCCAGGACCGATTGTGTCTCATTACTATAGAACAATGGGTTAGATTAAAGGCCGTTTTCTACAGTTTTTCGAAGAGGTTGAAGATTATACTACCTATACTAAGTATGATCTCTATGTATCTAAATAACCTGATTAGCCTAAATATAAATATAACAAACATATATGACTATTGATTTCTATCTATCTAACTTGAAGACTAAGAGAATGAACAACTGTGTAATGAGTGAGGACAATGACCTCCAAATGTAAACAATGTATATCATTACATAAATACCTTAATCAGAGGTAGAAATGTAAATATATGTGTATATATATATATATATCAATACAAATAGAGGTAGAAGCATACTCACATACAATATTCAATATATCAATGTACAAAAATCAACACCAATACAATTTTCTAAAAACAATAACTCACAAATACCAATATATTATTAGCCCATCATCAACCCCCCACGTTCGGGCGCCAGATGAAGATGCAGTGCGATCGGTAATGAAAAGTCCCTGACAATCTTACAAAAGATACAGCTTTAATAAAACAGAAGGAAAAACTTACACAAAATCCCACCCATCTGGAACGCTAGATCCAGGCCAGGTCGAGAGGACGAGAGAGGGCGGGGGCTTTCACCTGCCAGGTTTATAGGTAAATTTTGCCTTAGGGCAACACGCCCCACGAACAGAATATGATTGGCTGAACTCCCCTATCAGGTTGCCCTCCAGATGTGGAAAGTAATCCCTTTTTTGCTGAAGACGGGTGCCTGACAGAGGCAGAGCCCAGAGGACCCCTGTGCTGGAAGTGAACTGAAAGTCTCCTTCCTGAGGACTAGCTTAATCATGGTTGGCATGCTAGCTTCCAAAGAAGTGAAATAACCAACAGTCCTACAAATCTGTGTTGCTTATGAACTATACCAACTAACACAACATGGTAAGTGGTACAAATACCTTGGTGGCAACCAATATATTTCTAACTGAACTTAAGACACACCCAACAAGAAGAGAATTAATCCTAGTACTAGAAATATAATCAACATCACTGGACTAGTGAAGTCATGGTCTTGGACAAAGAACCTACAATTACCATTAACTTAACACATAATGACGAACTATATTCTAAACATTTTTCTTATACCAACAGATAAGTGTAATCTTTTCCCACAATCAAAAAGACTTCTCTTTGCAGCATAAGTAGACCATTACTTATAATGGTTACAATTATCATTAATTATAAGTTATAATCAATCAAATTTCAGGGTTGTGGATACTTGGATACTTCTCCAACACAATGACCGCACCAAAGGTTTCAGGTCATTTCAGAAGTGTAGAAAGAAAGAATACAAGCTCTCAGCAAAACAGGGGGTTTCTGTGATATTGTTTCTCCTATAAATGTCAGAATCTGTAGTGATATTTCATCTGTATTTTAATGAATAAAGCTTGTCTGAAGCTCAGAGAGTAAAAGAGCTGCCCTGGTCAGCCTTACAGAAAAGGCAGCAATGACACACACCTTTAATCCCAGTAGTTAAACTAGTTTGTCATAGAAACTGGGTGGTAATGGTGCATGCCTTTAATCCCAGCAGTAGAGAGGAATACAAAACAGGAAGAGACAGCTCTCACTGATAGTCTCCTTCTGTGATTCCTGGGGGCAGAATAATCATTTTAGACTGAGGTAGATGTAAAGGTCCATGGCTAGATGTTTTGCTTTTCTGATCTTAAGGCTGAACCCCAATTTCTGTTTCTGGGTTTTATGAATCATGCTACAAGAATCTATATGCATAAAGACTCAACTACATGCATGGCTTTCTAAACATGTGTTGCACGAGAATGACACCAATGGGCATGCTAACATGGATGGGGTAAACTCACTAGATTTCAACATGTGTGCGTTTGTGTGTATGTGTGCACATGTGTGCATGTGCACATGTGTATATGTATGTGATCAATAAATGTAAAAAATGAAGCTATGAATGTTTGAGAGCAAGATGGGATACGGGCAAGATATGGAAGAAGGAAAGGGAAGGGAAAATATTGTAATTATACTATAATATAAATGTAAAAGAAAAAAATTTAACAATAAAACAGACCAGCACCATGTCTAATATTGCACACACTCCTGAAGAAGAACATACACAGGCAGGCAAGAATTTACCCTAGTTGCTGTGATTTTTTATTAACAAAGGACAGTTTCAGAAATCTATCCCTCATTGGGAGCATGAGGACGGGTTTAAAAAGCATACCTAAATATTTCAGTTGATCATAGGTCAGAAAATCTCAAACACTGCCGATAGCTTTATTCTCGGTGGTTTTTTAACCATGCCTTCTGAAGACAGAAGCTTAAATAATTTAAAATATACAGCCATTCCTTTTCCAGTACATGGTTAAGAGATTTCATAGTCTACTTTTCAAAAAGTCTTGTTAAAATCTTGTTAAAAATCAAAGTATAGTACCTAATTCCTCAAGTTTTGAAAATTGCATAATAAAACTCCCCCTCACACTAGATTTTGTTTCAAAATCAATGTAGAGAAAAAGTATTAAATCTGCAGTGTACAGAAAACACCTTCAAGTACCTTGAAGTTTCGGTCATGGTTGAGAATAACTAGGTCTTGATTCTGAGTCTCTGAACTTGTGGAAATGTGAGTCTTCAAAAGTCAGTCTATCCCTCTGATACTGATTGCCTAATGTGATCATCAGGGTGAGAAGCCGACTGGAGTCTTATCAGCCTCCAGAATTTAATTTTACATAACACATTCAAAGTCCTCTCATCAAAAGAGATTCCTTATAGATTGATGTTCCTTATAAAACTCTTAAAAAAATTGTCAACAAAGTGCATATTCCCCATGTATCATATGACCAAGTTTTTACCATCTGACACAATTGTCCTTGGCATTTTGTCACAGTAACAAAAAATTTACTAAGACAAAGAAAAAGGAGGGATGTAAGAATCATTTAAAAAAACAAAAATGCTATTATTCTTTTATTACTTGAGTTATAGATAACACTTGCATAATAATGTAATAAAGGTTGAGAAAATATTTAAATAGAAAAATATTTCTTAGAATATAAAATGTAAATATTCTGAGTTAGTGGTTTTTATGTGAGTTCATAGGCCAATAAAAATTTTAAAAATCACAAGAAGAATAAATTGGAAAGTGAGAATTCTTACTTAAAAGAGTGAATTTCTGAATTGGCGACAGCTGCTCACTCTTGTAGAGATGCTGCTGTGCTTTAGACATGTTCTGTTTACTCTTTGTTAATGGCTAAGTTCACCCCAAAGTAGACGCACACCACACTTGTAGGTTTCGCCTTTCAGTCACATTAAGCCCCTTTACAAAAGCCCAAAGTTGAAGGTTTCTCCAAAAGCCTTATAGGAGTTCCTATCTCAGGAGGAATAAAAAGGCAAAGACCACAAATCTTCTGTTGCTGAAGGTGTCAGGTGAATGTCTCCCTGCTGAAAGCTGTTAGTGCCATAACAGACCAGAATCTCCAGGCTGTGGGCCTTGCCATTCATGAGGATGGGTTGGCATTGGGTTGGGAAATGTGTGATCTGGTCATAGGTGGCCTTTATTTCAAGATGAGACATTCAAGAATGAACTTGGATGCTAGTCACAAGGATAAAGAATTTAATGGCAGACCAAAGTGGCTGAGTTCCATGAAACCGGCCATTAGAAGAGCAATAAGTCTCCATTTGTACAGTTAGTATTGTATTAGAGTAGCATGGTTGTTAATTAACAACCATTGTAATCTAAATTCTCTGAAGACAGATATTTTGGGTTTTTATTTTATATATATATAAGACAGTAATCTCTAAATCAGATTGCCAGGGACTTTATAGAACAGGAAAGAACAACATTTTGATGGCCAGGTGGGTTCAATTCAGGCAATGATAACCAAAATAGCCCTTTAGGTTGCAAAGATCAGTAAGATGAAATTTTTATTGACCAGATTTTATAAATTTTTTAGTGAATTCAATAATAAATATTCTTAAAAGTGATACTATAGGACAGATTTCAAATGAGCAAAGACTTTTACATTTGTCTTGCTTTAAAAAAATGTCAAAAAGAAGAAGAAAAATAGTCTCCGTGAAACTGACTTTGATAAATTCCAGGCTCTTGAGACTGTCAGGCCTGTATCTTTCCAGAATTGCACCTTTTTTTGAGAGAGAAAAGAAGTCATCAAAACTCCGCTGAGCAATGTTGATAGAAAACTTGTTTCTCCTCATGTTAACTGTAAAGAAAGAAATCACCAACCGTGACTCAGCGCCTCTTATTTCTTGACATTTCTATAGGATTTCTTGACATCAGCAGCCTACAGGCTACCAGAGTCATTTAGCAGTTCTTTTGGAGGAGGAGATAAAATGTAGTTAGATCTTGTGGACTCACTTGATTTCAAAATAAGTGACTTGGTGACAAATTGGAAGAATATCAGAATTGCTTTTGGTTTTACACTTTGGTTTTTAAATAGAAAGAAATTGGAAATGCAAGTTGTGGCAGTATTCTAGTTAATAGAGCAGCATATGTGGCAGAACTAAGGAAGATTAATTTTCCCATTGTTTCATAGGATTTAATTCATGATGACTGTTTATACATACTTCCGAAAAGTCACATGTTAAGTTTACTATGTGGTGGACGAGTTCATTCACCTGATATGGACAGGGAACAGAGAGAAAAGGAGACGACATAATCTTCAAAGTAGCACATTCTGTAATCTAACCCTTTCATCCAGACCCCACTTCCTTAAATTTCCATCACTAGCAGCTTGGGAATAAATGTTTAACACAACATCCTTAGCAGACATTTCACATTAAAGCCCTATTACAATTAAGACCTTACTAAAAATCATCTGATATTAATTTACATATTTTGGGGAGGCTGAGAAGAAAGCTTTTTATTTCAGTATCTGTTGTCATGTCTCTTTAGTAATAGAACTCTTAACTATCAGCCCAACGTGTGGTTATTAGAGTTAAAATCACATTTCTAGTTTTCAGCTTGTTACAAAAGTTTCACAAAGTGCTTTCAGAGTGTTTGCTTTCTCTTTGCTCTTCTTAAGAAGCAGATTTCCTCTGCTATTATTTTTTTCTTTTTCAGGATGAAATGAGACCAATCTTCCAGCCATTTTTTTAGTGAATATAGGCTTTAGAAGCAACCCAAAATATTCACTAATTTCTTCTTGGAGCTTCAACCAGTCCCAGGTGGATGTAGCTAGGTAGGTAGGGCTAACATAATCATGTGTTGACTCCTCCGACATCTCTTCTTGAAAAGTCCAGGTATCAGTTTCAGTTTTGTTGTTGCTTGTTACGACTTTATGTTCTGAAATATCCTTTGCATACTGTTTTGGGAATCCTAACTTCAAATATTAGCCTTTTTTCTTATAATTTTTATTGATTATTTATGGATTTCACATCATGCCTTCCAATCCCACTTATCTTCCTATATACTCACATGTGCTCTCTGCCCTTGCAATCTTCCCCCAAATTAAAACCCAATTAAAAAGAAAAACCAAGCAACAAACAAAACAAAGAGATTTAAAAAATGACAGAAACAAAAACAACATTAAAAAAAATATCTTGCCTGGCAGCTGTAGTGTGGTCTGTTGAGTCACATATTACATTCAGCCCGTTCATCTTTTTGGCAAGTATTCATTTCCAGGAGTCATTGGTCTGGCTTGAGGGCCCTGGTTTCTGCTAAAGGACAGATTATGGGCTGTCACTTGTGCTCCTCTTAGATATCCTGTTGTTGGGCTGTGTCTGTGAGATCCTGCGGTTTTGGATCTGTAGATTTATCCCCTTCACAGATATGGTGGACATTGGGGTGGGCTAACTCATAATCTGGGTTCTAGGCCTGGTTTGCAACAGGGTTGGTCAGCTCACTAGCTTTCCCTCATTGTCACTGCCTGGGAGAGGTCTCCTCCACTTCCTCAGCAAGCTTACCCAATGCAGCCTACACCCAGGAGCCTGCACAGTTCTGCTCTAGGGCCTTTGTATACAGGTTGATCTCACTCATGTCGCCAGGACCAGATCCTATCTTTTCCCAGTCAAGGTGCAGAGCCTTCTCTTTTGATTGCTGTATGTGAAATGGGGAGATGGGTCAGTTCTCCTGCTCTCATGTTCTCAAGCCCAGCTCACTTGGACCCCTGATAGCAGGGTCAGCCCTATTGTACTTCTAGATGGGGCGTAGAGCCCCAATATTAGTATTTTATAGTAAAAACATGTTTCCCTACACTAAACGTCCATACATTAGTTAACATTTCTTTAGGCTGAGAAAAGTGTTCAGTAAATAAAGTCTTTGATTTGCCAGCACGAAGATTTGAGTTTGTCCACTGGAACCCACACAAAATGCCAGGGATGGTGGCAGAATCCTAAGTCTTGAAAAGTAGAAACAGGTGGATCCCTGGTACTCACTGGCCAAACAATCTAAACTAGCCTAGCTGATTAATCTAAGCAAATAAGAAAAGCCCCTCTCAAGAAAAGAAAGAGAAAAAATAGATTTATGGCACCTGAAGAATGACACCAGATGTTGATCTCTGGCTTCCACACTCATATCCACACATATTCACCTGCACATAAGATTGCACAGGCACATACATACACACATAGATAAATAACAAAGAAACAATTGTTCAGTTTTCCATTTAAATATTGCTTGAAATATTTATACATAGCATATTATTTGTTCTATAATATAATATATATAGTAACTTTCTGTCAAACACACAGGTAATAAAAAGGCAAGTCAAAATTTAAAACAAATTCATTATGGGCGTAATGAGTGCTGCCAAGTAACTGGAGAGTTTACACATATGTGGTTCATTCCATCTGCGTATGATAGAAGAACATACATTTTCTGTTTTCTGCTTATTTCCTAGATTAATTTTTTAAACCACCAAATCTCCATTCATTTTTGTCTTCCTTTTAAGTGTTTTGCTACCTCCTTTCAGTTTTCTTCACACTTTGGGAACGGAATGCACACAGTATTCCAAATTAGAACCCTGGGATGACTACTTTACATTCACTGTCTGAGAAGAAATCGGGAGCCCCTTTACCTGCATGGACGCTGCCATTAGTCCTAGAGCCATAACTTTATAACTGCAAAATTACATTTTTGAAACAATAAATTTATCCTATGGGATTGTTGTGCAGTCAAGTCTAAGGTGGGATCAATTTCCTTTTTAGTGTCCCCTTTTCTTCATTCAGTGCATGTACTTGAGCTGCTTCAAGTCATTGCTCCACAACCAAATGTGCTTCACAGTGAGCCCCTTCTTTTTTGTTTTGATTGGTATATTTGGAGTTGGGACATCAGTTCACATTTCTAATGTGACAACAATGACTTTTTTAAAAGTAAAAGAAAATCCTACTAAACAGAAGATAAAAAAGTCAAATGCACCCACAATGAGTTCTATTTTTTCAGTCCTTCCTTATATTCAGACAGAAAGGCAATTAATACTTCTCATTTTTAGGCATGAAGGACTCTGTTCACCTATACATATAATTCTCTCAAATTAACAGCATTTGTCCTAGCCATGCTTGTTGTAGACAAATGGAATGTGTATCTAATATACTGATTAATAAAACAAGGGTCTATGGCTTGACGTCAGTATTTCATCACTGGAAAAGTAATGCGAAGACATTTAATATATCTAAGCTAAAAAACAAAACTCACCTGACTACTTTGAGTATTTTTCTCCATATTAAATGTATCATTTTTAAAGACCAAACTAAGTATTTGCACACACACACACACACACACACACACACACACACAAATATATACCTATACCTATGTATATATGTGTGTATGTATACACATATATCGGTATGTGTGTGTTTTATGATGGCATGTCAATATTTAACTCATCACAAAGGCAGATACACTACCATGATCTGGAATTATCTTTAGAACAGTTAAGAACTTTCTTTGATTCATTCTGTGACTTTTTATTGCCTGTGTGTTTGGTATGATGTTAGTTTCCTATATTATCTTATTGTTATCACCTGTAAAATAAAAATTATAGCTATAGTGTGAGTTCATAATTAATTAAAGGAAATAAATAAAATTACAATCAAGAAAATTTGTAGCAGGAGATGTGGTTTTCCCCTTGGAAGATCAGAGCTATTGGCCATCAAATAGTCAGTCCTGAAATCTTAATACAGTTAATATATGGATGGAATAGGCTATACTTAGAAATATATGTATACAATATACATATATGCATACAGTAACAATTAGTAGAAAAAGAGTCATGGATTTGAAGGAGAGTTTAGAAGGGAAAGGGAAATGTAATTAAATTATAATCTCAAAAAGAATAAGAAAAAATCTAGGACATATTTAAATATTGTACTTCCTCATTTGAGAAAATAATTATGTCCCCATAGGCTATTTGTTAAATAAAACAAATATACAATAGTAGTATTGTATAAACTACTGAAGCTTGAGGAATTCTGATTATGGCTAATATAAACTAACAGAGTTATTTCATAACAAGCTAAATTTCTACGTAAATTGAGATGAAGTATTAAGCATAACATAAAATAAAAGTTTACAGTGTAATTGTATCATTTTCATTTTATATGAGTAATATATTCTAACAAAGTCATACTCATCTAGTTCTAATAAAAGGTTTAGTTAAAAATGCCAGCCAGTTCTTAAGTCTATAAAATTTCAGTTAGATGTTTTTGGAAGGACTCTCAAAAAAAGTTTATCAAAGTAAACAACACTTTCACTATTCTAAAGATGTCCACTTTTATTTTATGTTTTGGTCTTTAATTAGTGAACATATTGTTTTAAGACTCTACCCAGGTTACTAGAATTTATTAAATAAGATCAAATGAGTATTAACTATATTTTCATATTTTATTCAATTACATTTTAAATTCTGAACAATTTTTAATTAAGAAGACTACCTAAGAAACACATAGCTTATACTCAAGCCACAGAAATATCATTATGTAAGCAAATCCATATCTTCATCTACATTATCTTTTTGAGTCTGGGCAACCCAATTAAAGATGATTTTTTTCCTAATCCCATTCATTTGCTTGCAATTTTCATGATGTCTTCTTTTTAACAGATGAATGTATAAATGTACCACACTTTTTTAACTATTCTTCTGTTGAGGAGCATCTAGGTTGTTTCCAGTTTACTTCTATTATGAATAGAGCTGTAGATTGTCAGGCAAAGTTGGGTGCACGGGGGGTGGGGGAGGTGGAAGTAAGGGGAGATGGTTAGAAGGGAGATGGGGAGGATTGGGGATGGCTTGGGGGAATGGGCTGGGGGGAGGGAGGATGGATGGATATGGGAGCAAGGAGGTATATATCTCAACTAAGGGAGCCATTTTAGGGTTTACAAGAGACTTGATTCTAGAGGGGTTCCCAGGTCCAAGGCGAGATCCCCAGATTGTTCCCTGGGCAGCAGAGGAGAGGGTGCCTGAACTTAGTAGAGCAAGTGTCCTCGTGGTTGGATAAAGCATCCTTTGGATATGTGCACCAAGTGGATCTTGGGGTAGACTGATTCCCAATTTCCTGAGGTACCACTATTTTTGATTTCATAGTGGTTATACAAGTTTGCATTTGCATAAACAGTGGAGGAGTGTTCACCTTGCTCTATATCCACCACCAGCATGAATGTCACTTGAGTTATTGATCTTAGCCATTTTGACAGACGTAAGATGGAATCTTAGAGTAGTCTTGATTTACATTTCCCTGCTGGCTATGGATAGTGAACATTGCTTTAAAAGTCCTTCTCAGTCATTTGTGTTTCCTCTATTGATAATTTTATCCTTAGATCTGTACACCATTTTTTTAAATAAATTGTTTCTTGATATTCCATTCTTGAGTTCTTTATATATTTGGAAAATAGTTATCTATCAGATGCAGAGCCATTAGAAAAATGATAACCAAAGATAGCAAAAGATATAAAACAGTAAAATCTTCCTTCCTTATTATACAGCTGAGAAATATTTTGTTTCCCTGTAAACTTTGTAAAGACTAAATGACTTGATAGCATTATTTAGAAACCTAATGAGCTGTCCATTAATTGCCATAACATGTACATGATCTAGAAGTATTTACTTATCCTGAATACCAATATTGTATAGGTTCTCTACATAACTACCTTCTAAAAAATCAATGTGCTGAGACAAGACTCAAATCAGATAAAATAGGAAAATCTCATAGTCCTACATCCTCTCAGTTAATCATGCTTATTAAAAGATAGTCCCTGGGGAAAAGTAAACATGTACCTCTCAAGTCAGAACCATTTCTGTTTGCTTTCTCCCTGTCAATTTCACCAAAAATGTTCTTCCTAGGTTTTTAACAAACTGAAAATCTAGGTCTAAATAAAGTTATATGCTCTTTAAGATCAGTGGACCTTCTGAAAACACTCTCCAGATTGATTTCTATAAACAAAGTGCTTCTGTATCTTTCTCCTCTCACGAAAATAATACAAGAACGTGGATTAATTCCACAATTTATTCCTCAGTCTGGTGAAACACATTTTCCTATTTGGCTATTTATTGTGAAGTCATTCAATCAACATACATTCACGATGCCAGGATCTGAGTACAGGTGTGTGCAGCACACTGCCACCTGCTCAAAGGTCATTTGTGTTTAGGTTAGATAACTGGGGCACCTTTAACAGCATCGTGACTGTTTTCTGACAAAGTGAATGTATTAGTCAGAATTATCTAGAGTCACAGAATTTATGGAATGAGCGTCTTGGGAATTTAGTGAAATGACTGATAGGCTACAGTTCAACAATGGCTAGTTATGAATGGAATGTCCAAGAATCTAGTAGTTCTTCAGTCTGGGTGTCCCAACTGGTTTTCTGGGGTCTGGAGGAAGGAATGGGCGTGCTGACAAATCAAGGTCAAGCAGGCAAAGAACACATCTTTATTCATTGTCCTTATATAAGCTTCTAACAGAAGGTGTGGTCCAGATTAAAGTGAGTCTTTGAGCCTCAAGGTCCACGTTAAAGACCTGTGTTATTCAACCTCAAGATATGGATCCTCTGGATCACAAGTGTGCCCTCCATGTCTGGGTTATAGTTCATTCCAGATGTAATCAAGTTAACAAGCAATAACAGCCATCACAATGAGATGAAGCCTGTACAAAATCCCCAATGCCAAGAAAAATGCTCTGTTCACAGATTCCTCTAACACAGTACTTTATCCTTTTGTTCAGTACTAAAAATACTCTTTATTTTTAATGTAATATTAAGAAGTTGAAACATATTGAATAAATTTATAATAATTAAGAAAATATCTTACTAAATAGAAGAAAAACACAAAAAATAAAATTTTAAAATCCAGAAATCTGAGGTATTTATTTGCAAAAATGTCAGTGATTTTAAACTACTGAGAATATTCATACTGCAGACAAATACACTTGAGAAAATGTTGAACAAGGACGAAGAAACTGGATGATAATTTGTAGAAAGCAGTATTGTAGACCTTCAGAGAGAAACAATGACAAGTTCTGGTATTCCCCTCTGCCCTACATGTGGTGTCTATCAATCCACACCTTTTAATCTGTCAAAGAGCACGAAGAAGTACATATTCATAATTCAAAATCTGGAACTATAACATAGTGAGTCCTCTTAAATGAGTGAATTCATTCTTCAAAGCAAGTAGGATATGTATGAGGCAAAGGACAGTAGAGGAACAAAAAGATGGCCATAAAACTTACAACAAGAATCACGAATGTTTGTATCTAACCTCTACCATTAATAAACTCCATGACATTACATAATGTAGAATCGTTTGATTCTTATGTTTCCTAATTTATTTACTATAGTAGAATAATATGTATGCTTCTGCTCAGCCAATTTTAAAAATATCTACTAATACAGTGTTTATTTGGTTTCACACTGTAACAGAAGACCGGAGAGTGAATTTCCTAAGTTCAACATTTATAATGTGAGAGTGCACGCTTATCAAGCATGTTGAACTTAGGAAATTCAGTATCAAGATGCCAGTAGCCAGAAAAGACTTCCTTGATCCATCATAACATGGGAGAAAGCATCATATTCTAATAATAAGTGGATGTGTATGCTTGACATTGATTTCAGAGCAAGACCTGCTCCAAATTACTTTATAGCATATAAGTCAGTGAGGTTTTATGGTGTGTCTTACTCTGAGAGACTCCATATTATAAACAACATTTGATTTCTTTGAATGCAAATGTTCAATACTTTGGTGGTTGTGTAAAGACCACCATCTGGCTGTCACCATATAGAAGGCAGAAAAATAGCTAATGACTGAAAGTAAAATTAATGCCACCCCATAAATTTATAAATCTGAATTAGGACGAAATTACCAACTAGGCATATTAGAGTCATGTTAGGAAAATGTAACTGAAAACATAACAAATAATCTAGGGTGCAGTACCCTCATTTGCAAACTATCAAGAGGAGGACACTAGACCCTATAGTGGCACCAACCTGCCACTTCATCAACACTGTGTGTGGGAGGTATGTAGGTACACGTATATACTACATAGAGAAATGCTGTCAAGAGGCATATCTTGGTTTGTCCCCAAGTTGATATGGCTACTAAAATCTGACCTGTCCATTTTCTTACTCACTCATCCAGATCTGGGCTTGAACTTCTACACTAAGGGTCTAGTGTCTTCCAGGTTCAACTTAGTTCTGCAGCTTAACTTTATCGAAAGGCTTGTCAGTACTCTGATCAAACGGCTTTGTTTGGCAACAACAAAATCAGCAGGTTTCCCTACCTAATTCCCACATGAATACCCATCTCTATTAACATTTTTATTTATCCAGTGAATACTATTTGGAAGCCATCAGACTGTTTTTGGTGTTCTTGTACCTCGTAGTCATTCTGTAAACCCCACAGTTAGGTATATAGACAAATGGAAGCATAAAGAGAAAATGATAGATAGGTAGATAGATGATACACAGACAGATGGACAGTCAGATAGATAGATTGATGCTATGAGAGGTAATGTGTGACCTGAAATTTAATATTAGTAGCTAAGTTTGTAGTGAATAAAGTCAAATTTTCTTCAATTATTAACCAAGAAAAATTGAACTTCTTGGCAAATCACAGCCAATAGTATTAATGTAACTTACATGTTTATTGCTTTTCAAAAAAATTCTTTCATTGAGGATGACTCACATATGTCCATCTGTGTTCCTGGTATAGTACTTCCTCTTTTTATAAAGTCACTAATCTCAACATAGTCCCTACTCACCCCCTTGACCTTCTTTAATTATAACCATCTCCCAAAGTCACAATCTTCAAATACTAACATACAAATTTGACAATTAAAATTTTAGCATATGAGCTTTTGGGGAAACATTTATATTATATGAAAGTAGTTTAGAAAGACTGTAAAGTTCATGTCAAATTAGTTATTACCTTAATCAAATTTTGTGTGTGACTATTAGTGATTAAATCTATAGACTTTGAAATCAAACAGTATCTAATATTAAGTATGTAATATCCAGTAATTTTATTCACCTTTTAAAACTTACCTTTTGCTAATTTTTATTATAATGTGGCATTTCCATAGACCAATGTATATAATATTCATATAATATTCATAGAAGAAACTTTGGGATTTGGAATAAACTATCAAGAAATGCCAGCTAAAATTGTTTTTCCTTACAGGTAAACATGAAAATGTTAGAAATGGTTAAAATTATTTTGATGAGTAAATACTTAGGGGCTTTAAAATATTTTATAAAAATTAAAGCAGAAATTCTTCCATAGACTCGAGATTACTTTTATCAGCTTCATATTGTTGTAGCAAAATATCATGGACTAAGTAAACCATCCCAAATGTAAATTAATTTGCCTTACATTTAAGGACAATGTTAAGTTCAAGTTGAAAGGGTCAGCATCTAATAAGGGCTCTTACTTTACAGTATACTAGAAACGAGAGCTAGAAAGATAGCAAACAAGAGAGAAAGTAAGAAGAGAAAGATGAGAGCAGAGAGAAAGAGGATAAAAGGAGGTGAGAATGAAAGAGAAAAGAGAGAGAAGAAATAGAGGATGGAAGTGAGAGCAAAACAATGATCCTGAGAATAGAAATCATATTTATATATTCAGTGAAAAGAAAAGTAGAGTAGGGAGCAAGGGGAATTAAATAACAGTTATTGATTCTTGACCCATCTCATATTTGGGGATAAATTTCAGGAGAAATAATAAAAGACACACAGATAATTTATGAGCAAGGAGCTTGAATGCATAATTAAGTTTTAATTATTTTGAATTCACCATATTTGAATACTTAAGGTATAGACCATATCCCTATATAATAGAGATTTGGAGAAAGAGCAGTATGCAACATCATAGAAACTGGATGTAGGTCCAGGTTGATAGAATGTAGTAGATGTGTTGAAGCATGGGTGTCCTGGTTAGGTTTCTATTGCTATGAAAACCATGAACAAAAACAACTTGGTTGTAATGATATGACTTGATTCATCATTCCATTTCTCAGTCCATCATGATGGAAAGTTAGAGTTCAGTGCAGGAACTTGCATTCAGAACCTGAAGCAGAAATCATGGAGGAGTTCTATTTACTGGTTTGTTCTCCACACCATTTTCAGCCTGCTTTCTTAAACTACCAAGGAACATGTGTCCAGAGGAGGCTGCCCACAATGAGTGGGGCCTTTCTATATCAAGCATTAATCAAACTATACCCATACCTCCCACACTTGCCTGCAGGTCAATTAGGTGGAGGCATATTTTCAAATGAATTTTCCACTTTTATGATTACCTTAATTTATATTAAGTTTTAGCACACACACACACACACACACACACACACACACACACACCTTGCACAGAGTGAAACAGTTTAAGATGGCAGCCTAATCAGCAGTAGGATAGAACACAGTTGTAGAACGGCATCAGTGATTGCTCTGTTGGCACAGGTACCAATGATATCAGGAGACAGAAAACCTCTGCATTTCCCACAAAAGGAAAGCACAAACAAAGATCAACAGCAATGAATGCAGTTATTACGTGGGTGATCTTATCTCCTAGAACTCGGGCTTAAAAACATCAGACTAACAAGTACAAAAGCCAGAACAAAATCATCTGCATCATTTTCACCTGCATGAAGACACCAACATGCTAATTTTACATGTAAGGACCATCCTTGTTATGGTCCCAATTCTGTATTCCAAAAGACACAGTTTCATTTGAAAATAAATCTCTCATATGTGTTTGTTGGACTCAGCAATTTTCATTGATGGTTAATGGGTTGTTTTGGTTAGATACCATTGACAGTTGCTAAAATCATTTAAAAGTTTGTCTGGTCTGTTTCCTTCATTCACATGCTTGCATTTCTGCAGGAATGACTAGTGTCTCCCCTTGCTTATTCCATGTTTATATCACTATCAATGTCTTCTTCACAATAAACAGAATAAGGAGAAGTTAAACTGATTATGTCACCAGATTTCAAAACACTCAAAAAGAAGTCCTAAAGTTTTAACACCTTATTCAATAAGTTACTTTCAGAACATTCTACTTTTAGAGGGGGCTGTGCTATTTTAGTAGTGAATGGTTCAGCAGATTGAGCGTGCTGGCGTGGTTTGATGGGGGTTATATATATATTTAAATATAAAATATGTGTGAGTGTGCGCACACATTCCACTCCTTTAGCCAATAGTTTTTAAGATACTAGCCCACTTGAGCATGGTTTCTTATATTGTAAAAGCAGCTGTAAAATGTGTGCCCACTCTGCCCACTCTGCCCACTCTCTTGCTTCTGAGTCCCATTTCTAGCTGCTAGACTCTTTTCTGTTCATGCAAAGGACTGTTATCTAGGACAGTGGTCTGTAAGCTTTCCCTTAAATAAATAATTCTTTAATTACTCATAGTTCTGAACTTGTGTGGGATTATTTTGTGACTTCCATCATCATGTGTGTATGTTTTAAATTACAATTAAATTATGGTTTTCTCTACACTATCAGTCTTTCAAACCTCTCAAGATAACTCCTACCTGTTTTCTTTCTAATCTTTTTTTCTTAAACTATTGTTACAAACAAGCATATGAGAACTTCTGTGTGTGTGTGTTTATGTGTGTTTGTGTGTATTCCTAAATGTATAAACACAGTTTATTCATTATGTATAATGTTGTGTGACTGTATATCTTCTAAGGCCTGACCATTTAGATTTGGAAAACCAACTGGTGTCCTCTCACCTAAGGAAGGTTTTTTTTCTTCCAGTATCAGCGCTCCTTAGTTGCTTTTATAAAACAGAGAAAAGGGAGTGGAGAATAACATTCTATATAGTTTGCTCCAGTATTCTACATGACAGTTCACAGTTTGAATACATTGGTAAAATAATTAATGGGAGAAGGAGGATTTAGAGAAGACATCTGCTGCTGGGATGTTACCCTGTAAGCTTTCTCCCTTCAATGTAAAGTATAAATGTCTCATGTTATTAGTATTGCCTGCTCTAGGCGTTTTCAATTAGTTCTCTGAAATGAATTAATTTATCCTATTATTGCCTTAACTAAATGGCACAGTTATTCTTATGCTGTTTGTACTGCTGCAGAGAAATATGAGCAGAGAAGTCAGAAGCCTTGTCCTAGTTAACACACCTAATTAATGCCAGAAGATTGACTGAATCTGTACCTGATTGACTAAATGTTTTTATACACATTAGTTCTGGAAATCTTTAAGGTAACTCTAAAGCTCTTTCTACTGAATCCATATTCTAGAATAAGTCACACTATTAGCTCAGTAATAGCTCAAGGAAACAATAGAAGTTGGCAGTTATTTAACACACTATTGCGTGTTTCATCTCTAAATTTTACAGGAACAAGACCTTCACAGTGACAGTAATTTTACTGAAGCTTGAAGACTAGAGCCTGGAACCCTCTGAAACTATACTCAAGGTCAAAGAGTCTTCATTCTGCATAATCAATAAAGATTATGGTGCCAAAGCAAAATTTGTATGAAATGTAGAACACAGTTTCACAATGGTCTTTGTGGTGCCAACAGTAAGATAATTTCTCTTGCCATTTCTTGCCTTTGCAGACTTTTAGTTAGTGTGGTTTCAGTAATCAAAATCATTTCTGTGTTTTATACTTAATGCTTGCTCGCAGAGCACTGACTGCTGCGTGTGTAAAACAGGCAACTACTGAAGCTGTGCAGTGAGACAAAGGCTGCACAATCTAGTAAGGAACTTCAAAGCTAATAATAAGACAAAGTACTGAAAATATAACATGAGAAGTCAGAAATATTTATAAGGTGTTTTTTCAATTATTAAGTGTGAATTTGTAATATGATATTAAGGATTTATTTTTACTTAATCACAAAATAAGACTTTTAAAAATGACTTGACTCCTAATTGTTCTCTTTTGGAAAATTCCATTTGAGCAATAAATGTAGTAAGGTAATATATATGAGCACATGAAGTAAGTACTATGTGCAATTGGTTTATAACTCAGAGTACATGGAACGCTAAGTATTTTGTATATTTAGAAACTGTGACTACAAACAAAATTTCTATCTAATGTAGAAAATATTTTACAAAACAAAAAAGATCATATGAAATTTCTTATGACTCCTAGGTAATTTGTGAACAGATCATAAGAAAAATGCTTACCTTTTGTGTAGTTCTGTAAATATAACTGATACATACATGCTAACATGCACAGTGATGACTCCTCACGAGTCGTGACAGAACCACGTGTCACATATAGTGAGTCCTATACTAACATTTACCTTTTAGAGGTTGATCAGTTGACAATCCACAAGGAAGGAAAACATCTTCACAGCTATAGGTAGGTACTTTCTGACCTGTGTTGTAAACTTTTGGTATCTCCCGTCTCACAGAAACTGGGAGATAGGAGTATGTTTTTTAAACGACAGTGTTTGAAATAGATGATTTCTAGATCCTTGAAAAGTAGAATTATGGGCCTAAGATCTGGAAACAGAAAGTTTAACAAACAAATAAGTAAACAACAACAAAAACCTTTATACATTCTAAACAACAGGAGGAATAATTTAGGTTTGCATTTTCTAAAGCAGATATTTAAGCAAACATTTAAGCATAAAAGAAAGGTTTTCTTTTGTTCTTTAAGGAAGGAAAATTAGGCCTCATAATTTTAATTTTTATTAGCTCTATGTGCTTCTTATGATGGACAAGTTTTAAAAACAGTGAAACTATTTATGAAGGAAATGTTGCAGGGGAAAGCTATCAAATCAATAAAACCAAAAACTATCCTAAGTATTTGAAGAAAACACTTGGGATTTATACTGCATGGTGTTTCCTCTAAGTTTCATATTTGAAAGACACTAGAAGATGTTTTCACAATATTTATATTTCTAGTCTGTTATATCTTCAAACTTTTAATTTGTTAATATTTGCTTTATGCATGGCCCAAATAGATCCTTTGTGGAACTTATTGTATCAAAAGCCATGTTTTATGCATAACTTCCTTCCTTTTAGAGAATTTTTATAATTGCAAATGATTAATTGAGATATAGTTACTAATTATCATCGTTCATTGTAGAAAAACAGACATTATTTTTTTAATCTCTGTATCTAATTGAACAATTTCTCATGATGCCTCAAATTACCTACAAAGTTCTATCACAAGGAGTAATTTTTCAAAAGTAAATACTTTAATGATTGCTTGAGATGCCTTTACTCTTACTGAAGTGAACGCAGAATGATAAGGTTGCATTAAACAGGAGTATGGTGAGCTTAGCTTGGCTATGGTGCAGTCATAATAAAGGTGCCCATCCCTTTAGGTTTGGATTTCTTATGGAGATTATGACTTAAACAACAACCTCAGATAAATGATCTTAGATGTTCAGTATCTCTTGAGAAGTGATAGTGATGGCACAGCTCCTCATGGAGGACTTCTCAACCAAGGGTGTGTTAAGATAATTTCTAGACTTTAGAAAACTTTTTATGACAAAATCAGGATACAAAGTTTCAACTGTTTTTTTCTTGGTCAGATACTGGGAAGTGTTGAGGACTTCTGTATACTTGCAAAATACCAAAACTTAAAACATCTGTACCTATCAACATGGAGCATCCACCCTCTAAGCATGATGGAAACTTAGAGCCTCACAATGTGATTGGGGTGTGTGTGTGTGTGTGTGTGTGTGTTTGTGTGTGTGTGTACGCACATGGGTGTGTGTGTGTGTGTGTATAAATGAGTCTTGGAAAATTTAAGTATCTAAACTGTTTTCACAGGGTAAATAAAGTTATTTCTAATGGTGTGATGTCCTATAAGGCAAGAAACTCTAAACATTGCTGCTGATCACCAGACACCAGAAAAGGCATGGGACATGCTGTCCCAAAGAGACTCAAGAGGAATCAACAGGACCAGTTCCTTGATCCTATACTTGTAGACTCCAGAGAGATGAGAGAATAAATTTCCACTTTTGGAAGTCTCTTACTGTGCTGAAAAATATGTTACAGCCTTTGGAAAACAAGCACATTACTCTTCTGGCAACCATTTCCTTTCAAGTGTCAGGTGGTAAAATATTCTAGACTCTATGCCATGTATTTTCCCCATGGTATATATTTCTTAATTCCAGTTTTAAGATTCTTTGCCACACAAAACTGCTTCTAGAACTGTGAATCACATATATCTAGATCATATCACATTTGACCTAGAAATCATATTTTTTACAATACCCTATTTTTTATTCTATTAATATATATCAATATCCTTATTCTAGAAGGTAAAATAGAGTAAGTCATTATAAATAGGTATCAATTTGGAAAATTGCTTTAATTTAGAGTTTGTTGTGTCTTTCTCTGTCTCTCTCCTTCTCTGGATCCCTCTCTTTGTTGCTCTTTCTCACATACATGTTACTTAATAATTTAATAATTAATCATAATTAAGCTCCAATAATGGAATCTCTTCATATGAATATGTTCGTCAGCCTCATTTATTTGCTAACAGAAAATTGTCTGTCTGAATGATTAAAACAATTAAATCAGAATTATACCAGATCATTTGTATTACTACTATCATTTTTGTTTGTTTTTGTCTTCCATCTATTACAAAGTGTATATCCTTCATCAGTTTTTGATTAATTCCTGACTAATTTATACAGCTTAGTGACAACACAGAATTGGTAAGGTGTGATTTGGAGCTTGATTTGGCTAATTAGATATCAATATAGTCAACGTATTGAACTATTTATGAGGTTGTAAAACTTCTTTTTGTTATTTTGTTAATTATGTCCTATTGGAAAGTTCAAGTAGAAATTTCTACAGTTCTGAGCATCTAAATTTTCTTTACTTTCCAACCAGGAAAAAAAACATGGAAACAACACAAATGTGAAAATTACTCCTCAAATATAATAGTTTTATTATATGTTGCAAAGAATATCAGTATCTTGTGTGTCAATGGAGTTAATGCTTATTTTTTGTTGTATTTTTTCTTTTTAGAGAAAATCAAACCCCTTCTCTCCTCTCGTTTTTCTTGAAGAAGAGAGACACTGGACTCATATAGTTCAGCATGGTGGCACTGATGATGAATTTGAATTATTAAATTACTAGAGAATAGACTTCTTTTTTGAATATTTGACTATCGTAGGTGTTTTAGTTTGTCAAGACGCTTTCCTTATCATCAAAATTATTTATGGGCCAAAAGAAGAGTTCAGTCAATTCTCTAAGTCAACTCACCTTCCATAAAACATCTTATCTTTTGATTCCAAATGAACAAAGCATTAAAGTACCAAACTCTGTGGATTCTGTTATATATACCATCCTTCTGAACGTATCTCTGCAGATCTTAAATTTATTTTCAATTAATTTTTCATAATGAAATATGAAAGGTTAAAGCAATTGCTGTAAGCTATGGAAACACTCTTTGGAGACAAGATTTTAGTTCACAGTCACCAAATGTTTCACCCATTCCTCATTCTCTGCTTCACTGATTGCTTACTAATCAAAGTGCTACAGTAATTTAGATTGTAAGGCTGCATTTCCTACTGAGGATGCAGAAAGCCAACGTTTACCATTCTGAGTCGCTAAATGTTTGAATAAATCTTGTGTCCAAGTTTTTCGAGGATTCCTTTGCCTGCTAAGTTTAATGCATTCTACTATTCTATTAAAAACTGGTTGGTATAACCAAAGGTCGAAACAGTTACAAATAAATGAGAATAATGTTTTTAAAGCTGTTTTTCAAAGTCTGTTTCACATTGATGTCAAAACTCTTAATGTTGAAACATTTCTAATGTCAGTTAAAGTTAAAAAATGATGATTTTTTGTACTTTTAATTAATGTATTATATTATACTTCCTTTTTAAAAAGATTTCAGAAGAACCTGTAGATGGCTTACTTTCTTTGTCATGGAGTTCAGGAACATACAAAATCAGTATCTACTTTAAGACAAAGTTGATAAACACAATTGGATGTAAATACTAAAGTAAGTTTAAAGGTTCCTATAAGTCACATTTGTCTAATTGTTATGAACAAAATCTTGAATCAAAAACGATTTGATATTTGTAAACAAAACTTGTAATAATTTCCTCTAATGTTTTGGATAGATATATCTGTAACTTACTTTTGCATGAGAAAATTAATTTAACAGGCACTTTCAATATCTCCTTCTAATGTTTAAATTCTAGAATCACAGAATCTTGGTAAAGTCAATTTTCTGTACAGTTCCTTCCTTTCCTTGCTTAGCCCATTTCCTAACTACAGAGAGACAAAACAAAAGACTGAACTGTTTGTACATAAATACTTGTCATCCTATGTATGTTTTTCATATGGTAAAACTTCATCATCTGTGGCCCACCAAATGTAATTTAGGACCTTGTGATAGATGAGGCCTCAGATAATCTTCATGTATATGGAAGAGAGCTTGTCAAAACCGGGGTCATAATTCCATAGTGAATAAGAATATATGCATTAAACATTTTCTATAAGAGTAAAAGGAAAGAATGATTAACTTTATTCATAAATCCTTTTGTCATATTCATATATCACAGTACAACTCCTACAGCTCTATACTGAATTCTTCCACACTTATAATTCACATCATCATTTTCATACATGTATTTTCTTTTTTTAAAATTTACTTATTTATTAAAAATTTCCACCTCGTCCCCACCTCCCTTTTTCCTCCCCCTCTCCCCATCCCTCCCTCTCCAGTCCAAAGAGCAGTCAGGGTTCCCTGCCCCTGCCTCATGGGAAGTACAAGGTCCTCCCCACTCTATACAGGAGCAGAAGGAGGGATAACATGAGTAAGGAAGTCAGGACCACGAGGGGTGTGTCCACTCACTGAGATGGTGAGACTGATCTAATGGGAGCTCACCAAGGCCAGCTGGACTGGGAGTGATGGAGCATGTGATCAAACTGGACACTCTGAATGTGGCTGGCAATGAAGGCTGACAGAAGCCAAGGACAATGGCACTGGGTTTTGATTCTACTGCATGGACTGGCTTTGTGGGAGTCTGGTTTGTTTGGATGTTCACCTTCCATACATGTATTTTCAAATACAGGTTTATTTTCCTTAGTTTTTTGCTCATGGTATGACTCTGTATTTATTTCAATAGAGAGCTATACTGAGGTTTTTAAAGAGAATGGGCATATAGTTAAGTGGTAGAGAATTATCTAGATTGTGCAAGGCCCAATATATAATTAAATATAACAATTTATGTAAAACACTCAGTGTAATCACACCTGCAGACACAGAAATTACTGGCGAAAGACTTTTGGATATTAAGAATTCTCTAGAACAAGATGCATACAAACCATTGCTTATTATTGCACAGCCTGAAGAACATGTGGACTCCTGAGCAGAATGATATAATTGAATCCCTTTTGCCTTTTATAGAGGGGCACCCTTTTACCCAGGAGCAGCTCAGAGAGAAAGCCCTTTTGCCAGTGAGAAGAAGATAAAACTTGAAAAGTTGAAACTGGAAAGGAAATATTTTATGTCATCTCTTGGCAGAGATGACACAGCAGAAACGTCAGCCAAAGCGTGCAAATGAGGAACTTTAACCATAAACAGGTCTGGAATTAAAACACGGTATGGGTGTCTATTTTCATTCATAAATCAGCTAAGCACCTGGATTATCCGAGCTGAGAATCTTTCCTCTAAATAATATTTTTTGCATGACAAGTTTAAAAATTAAAAATTACTAGCAACATGCTTCCTGTGTTCATGCTATTCAATACATGATAGTTTTTAAATTGATGTTTGTAATTACTAGGACAGTCAGAAATAGAATACATGTACCAACTCATTATGCCTTCATATTCTTAATGAAAGCATCCCTTGGTTTAATGCACAATGTTCATATCTGTTGCAATTTACAATAAAATAGTTTCATACTAGCTCAGAAAGGAGTATAATAAAGGTTTATTTATTTAAGGGTTGACACATAGAAAAAGCAGTGGTCAGCAGTCCTCTTTGTGAGCAGGGAACTGGAACCAACTCCAGCAGCCAACGGGTCTAGCTACGCTTTTTGTCTGCATTTATAGTACATGAGACCACACCCAAAGTGGGCTGGTATGTTAAATGCTATTGGCTAAATGAGTTCTCACAGCATATCCAATACTGAAAATGTGAATGAAGAAGATAAGTTTCATGTGCAACTTTTATATATATATATATGTTAATTTATCCTCAGAGTACAAATGACCATAGGAATGAGGCAGAATTAATAAATTCAGAAGAACCTGATACAAGAGAATATTTTATGCCAGACATTCGACAGAAAGTTTTGAATCTGAGACAAAAGTTTCTTTTGTCACTGTTCTTGCATTTTCCTAAGAAGACTTTGTGCAGAACCACCTGGAATTGTTTTTCTGAGAAAAGACATAATAGCTATAAACCTAAGGAGATGTTGGAATTGAGTGCCTCTTGTATCAAGTCAGTGGGGACAGGAGATGAGTGACGGTGCAAAGAGAGAAATGGCCCTCTTCCGGAGTGAGTACTTAAATGAAAATGATGATTCTTGCCTAAGTGAATGTCACTGTGTTATCAACTCAAGTCCCTGGCTATGCAAAATATACTATTTCCCTTCATGGAATAAGAGAAGGTGAGCCTCATGTTTGTGTTGTGATTTATATAAGAGTAGCCTCATAGATTCAAGTGTTTGACTGCTTGGTTTACAGGGGCTGGTACTATTAGGAGTTATGGACTGTTGGAATAGGTGTGATTTTTTTTTTTTTGGAGAAAGTGTGTCATGTGAAAGCAGGCTTTGAGGTCTTAAATGTTCAGACTAGACTTAATGTGGCAGTGTCCTTCTGCTATCTTAAGATCAAGATGTGGAGTTCTCAGTTTCTCCAGCACCATGTCTACTTGCATGCACCATACTTATTGCCATGATGATAATGAACTAACCCTCTGAAACTGTAAGCCAGCCCCAAGTAAATGTTTTCCTTTATAAGAGTTGCTGTGATCCTGATGTCTTCACAGCAATAGAAACGCTGAGACAGAAGTTGGTACTAGGTAATTGGAAATTGTTGAGATAGACCAGACTGTGTTTTTGTTTGGAGTAATGCATACTTTGGACTGTAGATTAGAAAGGTAGTTGAGTACTGTAAGTGGGGATTAATGAGCCATCCTATTATTTGAAACCTTGAAGGTAGTGGAGCTGAGGGAGATTTGAACTGTTGGGGGCCTTGTTCAAGAATCTTTAGTGGTGAATGATAATATGGAACCTAAAGATCAGTTTTGTTATGTTTTGGCAAAGAATGTGGATTTTTTGTTTTTGTCTGAAAAGTCTGCCTGAGGCTAAATTGAAGAGTTTTGGGTTAATTCTATTGGCAGAGGAAATCTCAAAACAGCCTACTTTTGACTCTGAGGTATGGTTATTAGTGTTCACTGTTATTAAAGGAGCTAACTAGACAAGGAAAAGTACAAAATGTACAGTTCAAGGAGAAAAGGCACAGCAGGAAGTACAATGGAGTTACGTCTTGTAATTGAGGAGATAAATAGATTAAAGGAAAGCCTGATAGTGAATGGAATAAAGGGATAGATCCTCAAAACAAAACCTATCTTGCTAAACTTCCAACTTGTGAAAAAGAATTAAAGGAAAGCTCAGACCTAGGTGTGGTGGTGCACTACTTTAATCTCAGCACTCTAGAACAGAGGTAGGCAGAGGATCTCTGATCTCAAGGCCAGTCTGGTTTACAGGGCAGACAAACTTAGTCAGTGAAGTAAACCAGCAAAAACATGAAGCTAAAGAAGGAGAACAAATGAAAAGGTTCTGGAGAGGCCTGGAATAATGCATAATTTGGACCGTGGATTAGAAATTTGAGTACTCTAAGTGGGGATTAATGGGGTCTTATATGTTCAAGTTAGGTTTAGTGTGGCACTCTCCTTCTAAGCCCTGCAGATGGAGAAGTAGAATACTCAGCTCCTTCAGCAGTACCATGTCTGCCTTCATGTTGTCATGCTTCTTGGCATGACAATAATTATCTTAACCTCTGAGAATGTGAGCCATCTCATCCCTATTAAATGATATCCTTTATAAGAGTTTCCAAGCATAAAAACCTAATTAAGAAGCCGTGCTTAGTGCATTATTCAAACAGATCCATACATTGTCAGTCAATTCATGCACTTCAAGGCAGACCATGTATTTGATTCCTCCTAAGATGAAGTTATGCTTTAGGATCAGTTATGTTTTCCCAGAATTTCTGCATGTAATTCTGAAGCATATTTTCTTCAAGCTATAGAATCCTGTATTAATTTTTTTTTATTTTTCAGTAAATTTAACTGAGTGAGTATATTGGAATCCAGCCTTCCACGAATAGCTGTTCTTTTCTCACTGATGTATCAAGCAAGGATACATAACTAGATATAATTAGACCTCTTATTATATGAAAGGACTCTACTAAGCCTAAAGGTGGTGGTCAGTACACAAAAAATAGAAATCAAAGCCAAAAAATGGAGGGTCAATTCCAATAGGTTGAAATTACTGGAACTCCTGACATGGATTTTCCATAAACAATGAAAAGCTAGCTATCTCAAAAGATTAAAAACAATTGTTTATATTTGATTGGTTCATAACTACTTAGATTTCTAAGAAGAATGATGTTATGGCTAAGTATTGGGACAAGATTTTACTAGATGTGAAATTTCAATCTGTGACTTCCATTTTCTTAACTATTATGATATTGTTCTAAAGGAAGGCAAACCATTTGTTAAAGATGCTTTCTTTCTTCCGTTGTATAATTTTAGCTCCTTTGTCGAAAATCAGGTGTTCATCGGTTTGTGGATTAATATCTTGGTCTTCGATTCGATTTCATTGATCAACCACTCTGTTTTTATGTCAATACCAAGCAGTTTTCATTACTGTAGCTCTGTAATAGAGTTTGAAGTCAGAGATGGTAATGCCTCCAGAAGTACTTTTATTGTATAAAATTGTTTTAGCTATCCTGGGTTTTTTGTTTTTCCATATAAAATTGATTATTGTTCTCTCAAGGTCTGTGAATAAGTTTGTTGGGATTTTGATGGGGATTGCATTGAATCTATAGATTGCTTTTGGTAGAATTGCCATTTTTACTATGTTGATCCTCCCAATCCAAGAGCATGGGAGATTCTTCCATTTTCTGGTATCCTCTTCAATTTCTTTGTTCAAAACCTTAAAGTTCTTGTCAAATAGGTCTTTCACTTCCTTGGTTAGAGTTACCCCAAGATACTTTATGCTATTTGTGGCTATCGTTAAAGGCGATGTTTCTCTGATTTCTCTCTCTGCTTCTTTCTTCTTTGTGTATAGGAGGTCAACAGATTTTTTGGAGTTGATATTGTCTCCTGTCACATCACTAAAGGTGTTGACCTGCTGTAGGAGTTCTTTGTTAGAGTTTTCGGATCGCTTATGTACACTATCATATCATCTGCAAATAATGAAAGTTTGACTTCTTCCTTTCCAATTTGAATCCCCTTGATGAGGAACAGAAGGAGGGAGAACATTAGAAAGGAAGTCAGAACCGCGAGGGATGCGTCCACCCACTGAGATGATGGGATTGATCTAATGGGAGCTCACCAAGGCCAGCTGGACTGGGAGTGATGAAGCATGTGATCAAACCAGACTCTCTGAATGTGGCTGTCAATGAAGGCTGACTGAGAAGCCAAGGACAATGGCACTGGGTTTTGATTCTGCTGCATGGACTGGCTTTGTGGGAGCCTGGTTTGTTTGGATGCTCACCTTCATAGACCTGAATGGAGTGGGGAAGACCTTGGACTTCCCACGGGGCAGGGAACCCTAACTGCTTTTAGGATTGGTGAGGGAGGAGGAGGAGGAAAGGGGGAGAGAAAAGGGAGGTAAGGAGGATGTGGAAATGTTTAATAAATAAATAAATAAATATAAAAAAGAAAGGCAAACCATGTGCTGCAGGGCAATTGCATCATGCTGTCTGTTTCTATAAAGAAACTTCTAGTTAAAAATGCATTCTATTTGAAAGATTATGAAATTATTACATCTTCTGTACCAGTCATCTTGGTTCTTTTTTTTTTATCCACTGACTCATTTTTCCTTCCAAACTTTTGCAGATAATACCATTTAAGCTGGGCTGCACTCAATACAGAGCACAGGAAATTCAACAAACACTGTTTCATATTCTGAAAGAATGTGTGGACCTTGTTAAAATGTCAAAGTCAGATTCTTAGGAAATTGTCATGAAAACTGGCCTAATTCTCTTAAATAATTGTGTTTTATAGTTGGCATTTTCATTTGACCCCTCAAAATTTCATTTGAGCTAAGGTAAAAGTGATTCATAAGTTATCAGCAAAAATTCTAAAAATTAAAGGCAAATCTGTGGCAAACACTCAGCCACCTTCTTCAGTCTAGAAACCAACATAGGAGATTTGTCTACAAAAGTACATAGGATGAAACAAACTTCTTCTCTGTAATAATGGCACAGAATTTAAAAATTGTCAGGGTCTGGTACTTTGCAGAAAGTTCCATGACATGCACATTTTGCATACAATGGTGTCATTATGGGTGTTGCTTGCTTTTGTAACTTTCCCAGCCCCGACCTCCTGCTATGTCAAATGCCACACAATTCCTTCCTTTCTTAAGTGCGAAGCATTATGCACTGGGCTTTGAGGTATCTTTCTATTTTTAGATTATTGTGGGAGGTTTTCAGAGATATCTCAGACAATCCTCACTTCACTCTGCCTCTGTAGACCACATATTTAAAATGAGTTAGTTATTAGTCCTGTCTAACTTCAGGAGTAACAGCTGCCAGCTACTGTAGAAAGAAAATGAAACAACACACACACACACACACACACACATACACTCACACAATTAAATTTGTTAAAAGGACTGATTACTCCTATTTATATGCATATGACACTGTCAGGATTTTCTGGCCTATGTTTTTTTAGAGAGAGAGATGAAGGGGCGAGGTCGATCGGTAATTAAAGACCAGCCAGACTAACTTAATATAAAAATACAGCTTTAATAAACAGAAGGAAAACTTACACCAGAGTCCAAATGGTGCATCCAAGAATGCAGGGCCCAAGCGAGAGAGGGAGGGGAAACGCACCCACCAGGTTTATAGGTAAATTTTTGCCTTAGGGCAACACGCCCCACGGACAGAATGTGATTGGCTGAACTCCCCTATCAGAGAGAAATTGTAGCAGCCAGGGAAATGAACAATTGGATCTGTTGTCATGAATGGCTTCCGACTCAATGGCAACAAGTACAGTTAGTTGGCAGCCTCTGGCTTTTAACACCATGCATTACCTAACTCTATTCATCATGAGAAGCCCCAAGCCAGTTGCTGAGCATAGTGGAACACCAAAATTAAGTAAATTTCCTTAATTCATGGCTTTTTCAGCAGGTAAATTTCAATACAGACTGTCCTGTGGGTTATTGCACACCGTCCTATATTTTCATGGCAGTTTGACACTTCCTCTGTCTAATCTTACTTCCCATATCTCTTAAGCAGTATGTTTCAAATAAAATCTCTTGTGTTCCTTACATATTCCTCAACATCTACTTCTGAGACTATCTGACTCATATATTAAGATTTAGTGCCATATTGTATTGGTTCATAAACAAGTTAATTGGTAGCTATCTTGGTTTTATACAGATATTAAATCTTCGCATTGTACTATATGTTCAGAAATTGCATAGTATTTATGTTTTTAATCTTAATTAAATTTCCTTTAAATATTTTTAGTGTGTTTAATATTAGGAAATATTGACATATTTGTTGTAATACTGTTAAAAACTTGTTTGAACTTCGCAATGATGAAATTTTCACACTAATCATTTTTCAAACCATATTTAATATTCTCAGCTTTGCTCCTCTAAAAAGTGTTAAGACAATTAAATAAAGTCAGTCGTGATAATATGGCTTACTTACCAGAAACTGGACTCTCTCAGACTTCAGTGATGAAGATATGTATCTTAGTCACAATTTTAATGTTGCAAAGAGACACCACGAACAAGGAAACTCTGGTGCGGGAGAATTATCTGTATTCTGTCAATCATGTATTTTAATAAAACGCTGATTGGTCAGGCAGGAAGTATAGGCGGATCAACCAGACAGGAAGTAGGGGTGGAGCAAAGAGACTGGGAGTATTCTGGGACACAGGAAGCTCTCTCTCCACTCCTGCACAGACCACCGAAGAGGCAGCATGTAAGCTGTCATGCTGAAAAAGGTACAAAGCCATATGGCTAATGTAGATAAGGATAATGGGGTAATATGTGTCATAAGAACTAATAAGTAGCCTGACCTAATGGGCCAATCAGCTTTATAATTTATAGAGATCTCTGTGTGATTGATTTTCTTTGGAACTTGCCGGTTGTGGGGTACCGGGCGGGACAGAAACCCCAACAAGCCGGCCCCTCATGTTACATATGGTGCCCAGACATGGATAACTGAATCCACAGAAAGCTTGAGAAAGATTGGGAAAGAATAGAGTAAAGCATGTTTTCTTGGTAGCAGCAATTTCTCAGGTCTGCTGTGCTTGCTAGAGGCAAGCAAGTGCTCTCATCTAAGAGAGGCTTCCTGACTCAGCTTTCGCTGCAAAACCTTGCAGCTCATTAAGAGGTGTTGCCACAAAACACTTAAATGGTGTTGATGAAAAGCTGAACGCATGCTTTTCGGTTTTAAGCTGTAGCAGGAAAAAAATCTGTGCTGTTTTAAAATGTCGGCTTTCTGGGCTGTCCTGCCAAAGCAATCTCTGACTCTTTCAGGCAGGCAGTCCGACTGAGTGTGGTCTGTGAGCAGAATGCTGCAGCTTGCTTGCTAGCAAGAACCTTGAAACGCCATAGAGTTGTGGCAGTGAACACAGCTCTGGCTGGTATCTCAGCCACGGGGCTGGAAAGCTAAGGAATGGGCTAATTCCAGCCGTAAAAGCCACAGTTTTAGTCTTCTTCTTAAAGACTCATGTAGTCAAAAAAGAAAGAGAGATACAGTAAAGAGAGGTTCAAAGATGAAGAAAACATCTCAAGAGTTTACAGTGTGTTAAAAATATATGCAGGCTAAAGGTTAAAGTCATTAAAAATATAAAAAAAAGAAAGGGAGAAATAGGGTGTGGTGGTACACATCTTTAATCCCAATGCCTGGGAGGCAGAGGCATATTGACCTCTGTGACTTCAAGGGACAGAGGTAGAGATTGACCTCTGTGACTTCAAGGTGTGGTAGCACACGCCTTTAATCCCAATGCCTGGGAGACAGAGACAGACAGATATCTGTGAGTTCAAGGTGTGGTAGCACAACTTTAATCCCAGCACTGGGGAGGTAGAGACAGGCAGATCTCTGTGAGTTCAAGGACAGCCTGGTCTACAGAGTTATTCCAGGACAAAGATATACAGAGAACCTGTCTCAAAAAGTAAAAGTAAAAATAAAAGAAATAGAGGTTAAAATAAAGCTGCATAAAGATGGAAAATACACAGAGAATCTTGATACTGTATGCTATTATGCTCTCTTTGAATTGTTTGAATGCTGAGGAAGGAGCAACAGCTGCTAAAGGACTGTTGTTTATAAATACTGCTGAACTAACCCAAGATAGGTATTTTGAAAATACCTTGGCTTCAAAATTGAAGTCAAAAGGTATGTTACTTTGGAGAAGAGATTTTGCTTTTGTTTCCACAGAAAATGAGATACTCTGGATTTATTCAGAGTTAAGAAAAATCATCTTTGGCCAAGGGAGACCACCTGAGCAATCTCCGGTAGGAACAGATGACCCAGATGTCTGAATTCTACATCCAGAACAGATTCAAGACTGCTGCCTGAGATGATCAAGACTCACAGGATATTCCAGTCAGGACTTGATTATAACTCTAAATTTTCTTTAGGTCCCCATAAGATCATCAACGCCCCCAACCAGCAGGAAGTAGCCTGAAATACTACGTCCACATTCCCAACAAATGGATTCTGGGTATTTTCCTTTGTTTAAAAAAAAAAAGAGGGAAATGGTGCAGGAGAATTATCTGTATTCTGTCAATCATGTATTTTAATAAAACACTGATTGGCCAGGCAGGAAGTATAGGCAGGTCAACCAGACAAGAAGTAGAGGCAGGGCAATGAGAATAGAATAAGGCTACAGAGGAAGAAGGTTCCTCAGCCATTCCTGTGCAGACCACCGAAGAGACAACCTGTAAGCTGTCACACTGAGAAAGGTACTGAGCCCGTGTGGCTAACATAGATCAGAATATTGGGGTAACATAAGTTATAAGAGCTAATAAGAAGCCTGACCTAATGGGCCGATCAGTTTATAATCTTATGGAGTCATTTGTGTGATTTCTTTCTGGGATTTGCCGGTTGTGGGGTACTGGGAGGGATGGAAACCCCAACAAGCCGGCCCCCTTGTGTTACAGGGGGAAATATTTATTTGATGGATTTTCACAGTTTCAGGGAATGTGTTGATGGCAGCCAGCATAGAAGCATGCAGGCATGGAACTGGAGTAGTAGAAGAGAGCTTTAATCTTTCAGTAGTAAGTTGTGAGCAGAGAAAGAAAGAGAGTTTACTAGGAACGATAGGGGTCTAAAGAAACTTCAAAGCCTATCTCCAGTGATATACTTTCTCCTACCCAACTACAGCACAATGCATCTTTAAATAGTTCTATCAACTGCAAACCATGTACCTAACTATGTACGCCTATGTGGTTATTCTCACTGAAACCATCACAACATACTGTTTCCTTCTCTTTTCTGTCCAACCTCTATTTGTTCCCCACTTCTATCTCCATTTCTGTGGTATCTCAGCTAGATCCAGAGTTAGTACTCTGGTTTGTGGTAGGAGTAGGTTTAACAATGTCTTAATATAAGTCTCAAAACTTGAAACCCTAATAATTTCTAAGACTTTAACTTTATTTTTGGTAAATAGATCCTGAGAAAGAACTCAACACAGACGTCTATTTAGACATTCTGCAGAGCGTCGGTACTTAGACATTACACCAGGGAAATACTTTTGGAAATGTTGGTGATAGAGAAGCAGATAACAGTGACCTCATAATTACATATTATTATGTCAGCTAAGTTAATTTTTTTCTAGTGTCTTCGAGACATCTAACTCATTTGCCTGTTATGAATACAACATTACTCACTGAATTTCCTGTCTGGGAAACTGGGAATCTTATAGTATCCTCACAGGTACTGTGAAAAAACCATTGAGGCACTATTTGCCAGGCTACTAAGCTTCTTATATGTCATATTGAATTAATAGAAAGATTCACAAGACTGAGACTCATTGCCAACTCTACTTTTTAATATCTATAGAGTATTGCTCTAGTGAATATATCTCTGAAGTTCATCGAGAACTTGTTAAAACACAAATTCCCAGATTCCACCACAAAACTAATAATAATGACAAGACTGGAAAATATTTAGAAATTAAGTTATATGTAGAAAGATGCTTTACAAATGAAACGCCTCAGTTAAAATTTTAGATACAGTTTATTAAGAACCAGTTTTCTTCTTGTTCTCAGAATTTATAAAGTAAGTTTTAAGGTACAAATTTTATAATGACTTGTTTGTAGCTATAGAAACTAGCATACATAGTCATTAGACTCTAGTATTCAAACAAAATGTCTAGGTTTCTGTAGTCACTCTGATTTTTGATTTAAAACTGCATTAATAATAAAATATTAAAAATTATTGATAATAAATGTTAAATCTGCACATAAATGACTTTAAATGCCTCAGCCTCAGAAGGCTTTATCCAGAATATTAGATAGTAATTTCATGGAGGTGACAAGGTTTCAGATGGGTAAACTGATGATTAGAAAGAAGTTTCATGTCATTCCTGGTTTTTTCTTCAAATACAATGCAACATTAGAGGCAAAAATTAAAATTCATTTTTTATAAGTGGTATGTCTGATCATAAAACACCTAAGAGTGACATTTAATCAAAGTAAAATGGACATTGCAGAGCTTAAGACAATGAAAGTAATGCATCATACTACCAACCCCAAACACATGTTGACAGTCAAATAAACAAAAATCATGCAAAATGAGGGAAGAAAGGAGAAAGATGGGGAGGAAAGAAAAAACATACCTCATAATTAGCTTTATACATATAGATATCAAAGATCTTAAAATTAAATATATTTATTAAAACACCTTAGTGAGCATATGCTCTCAAATTTTAATGAAGTATAACAACTGTTTATTATATCAAAAGATGCTTTCATTGCTTAACATATTATATGTAATCTTGGTTTCTAAATTATACAGATTTGTGTTTCTGTGACTAACATGAAAAAATTGAAAAATCTGTTGACTTTAGTACCTTTTAGCTTCTAGAACCAATTTCATATGAATAATAGATAGAAAACCCCCTCTTTCTTAAATGACACATAGCAATGTTTTCTAAGGTTATTTTGTATTATTATATCATTTTGTTACTTTATGTTGTTTAGAAATATTACTATGTGCTTTCATGAGGGAGAAGTTGTAACTATATTCACTAGGTATGTTAGTTTAAAAGTGAATCCAGACAAAATGATAATGCCTATGGGGTGTAATATGTAGTGAAGAGCTGCTAACTATGTTCATATTCAAACAAGCCAATAATACATGAGTATTTTCTCAACCTTGATTCCTTGATGGCTGTTTATATACTTTTAAGCATACCTACTCCATGTTCATTGATCATTGAATACAACAAAAACTCAAAAGTATATTAGGAGAAATGTGCATTTTATTTCTCATTCACTGGTATAAAAAGGAAATGTGGTAGAAAGCTAAGCAATTTGAAAAGTTTGTTGTGTTCACTGAAAGGTAACTGGATTTCACCAGGGAAAATGGGATTCAGGTTCTCATGAGCACAGAGACTGTTTGACTATATAAAGCAGCTCTGAAGATGGGCTATGGGTTTTAGATCAATCCAAACTTCAAATTCAGTGAATTTTTTATGACATATTGTATTAGTCATTGTGCTAGAAATAGCAAAGAACTTAACTGATTTCTAGCATGCCCTTCTTATAAATAATGCAAACTAACTCCAACAGCTTTTGTCTAATATACTTGCCAGAATCTTGAAGTTTTGTCTTAATAGCTTTGATATTAGAAAGTGAAAAGATTCCAATATTTGAACTAATGGAAACCTATTTCTTGTTGTTGAATTAAATATTTTACAATGTACATGACACTTTACACTGATAGAAATGAGAGGTAGTTACAGATATTTTTCATCCAGTGTTCTATTTCTAAGATTTCATTTACCTTTTGTATGCTCTTTCCTAAATAAATATAAATCATGCCAAGAATAAATAATTTCAGTTAGTGTTTCTTATGGTGCATAGTTTAGGAATCATTCAACTGCATCTTGCATTATAAGCAGATGAGTGCAAATGACGTTAGAGGCAGCCATTTGAGTAGAAGAGGATGGCAGAGACCAAAACATGATCCATATTGATGAGGGAAAAATGTCATGCAAGATATTCTTACACACACACAAACTACATGCCAATTATTTCTTCACAAGAAAATATATAGCTAAAGAAATATTTTTAAAATATGAAGGTAGAAAACAATTAGGAATGAACTGAAATAATAGGCTTATATGAGAAATTAAATGCAATTATAGTAGTTGTAGTTTATGTTGTTCAGCATTCTCTTCCAGTTAATCTGTTGCTAAGAATGATCAGGAACTTTACAGTGGGACTGGACATTCTAGCCATGGGAAGGAAGCCACACCACTGAACTATCAGCTATATGTCTTCCTAAACAAGACTTGGACAATGAAAACAACTCTTGACATCCCAAGGTATATTGATAAAATCTCAAGGGGCTTCATCCCTACATAAATAGCTGTAAGCAATTAATAACTACAAGAAGTAAAATTACTTTCCATGAGGAATTAGCCACTGATTGGTTTTCTAAATAAAATGGTCAGCCCTGGAAGCATATACGCTCAGAGAACACTTAATCAGCAGGTTGTATTTATATGGTTCTTCATATATATATATATATATATATATATATATATATATATATATATAAAACACAATAATAGTTTTTTTTTAAAAAGAGATCAAAATTTAGGAAGAAGTTGCAGCAGCAGATGAACATGGAAGGCTTAGAGGAAAGTAGAAGGAAGCAAGCAATGTAACAATATTTTAATTCAAATTTTTTGAAAAGGAATGGTTCTGGTGACAGAATATAGCTGTTCTGTGTCAACATAAGCATGTTATCATGACAAATACTAAAGGGAATACATTTAAATAAATAAAAGATGTATTTTGGTTCACTGTTGTAGATGCGTCTTGGCTTATTCATTTTGTGCTTGTGTGGAGACAGTATATCATTGCTTAGGAGACATGGCTCAATGTACATTTTTTTATCAAAACTTTAAAGAATGAGAAAGAAGGAAAAATGAGCTGGTATTACATTAATCTTTCAGCAGCATATATATTCAATTAATAACTCACCCCTTGGAATAGGTAACTTTCCGAATATCCTTTTGAATATGTTCAATGGACATCTATCAGATCCCAATAGAATCATGGGTAGAGGACAATACTTTCATCATATAGATTTTGTACATATTTAACCTCCAAGTAATTGTTTTGTGTTACTGCCCCATAAAAAATTCCCAGAGAAAAAGAAAAAAAGTGCTGAAAAATCTCTTAAAAATTTTCAACATCATATCAATTACAAATTTATATTAAAATCACATTGAGATTTTATTTTATTCTGTTAGGAATATCAGAGATCTAGAAAACATCTCACAACAAATGTTAGGAAAGGGAAGAAGTAATCCATATACACAGTTGGTGGGACGACAAACAGGTGCAACCATTGTGGAGGTCAGTGTGGATAAATCTCAAAAAGCTAAAAATAGATATATATCTGACTGAGAATCAGTGCCTTGTTCAATCCTCAGCAGAGAAGCTACATGCAGTAGATTGTAAAGAACAGAGACCAATAATTGTACAATGTGCAAAGTGAACTACCTTTTAGCACTTAGTCCTGAATGAGATGTCAAATACCTGCCTTCAATACTTAAGGATCTATGCTGAAGAGGAGACAGAGAGATTGTAAGGTTCAAATGTGAAGCTGTACTCCAAAGAAATAGTGCCTCCCAACTACAACAACCTTGTGTACATATGAATTCACAGAGATTATGAGCATACATAGAACGTGAACAGGTTCAAGGCAGTGGGGGTTCCAGCATTGAGAGTTGGAAGTGGACATAGAATCTCCTAAACTAATCAAAAAGCTATTTGCAATTGATATCTGCTGGGAAGGGGAAAATTGGGTTTCTAAAATGAAATGTCACTAGGTATATCAATAACACTTCAGGGCAGGACCGATATCCAAGAATATTTGGTCAACTCAAAGTGAAATCTGTAGGGTTTTTGTTTGGTTGTTTTTTGTCTCAATGACTTTTTTTAAAATCTTGATTCTCAGCTTTATGTTTTGTGTTTGTTTTAAAAAATAAACACAAAGGAAAAATCACTAAGCATAAAGTTTAATGATAGGGAGGTTGGGAGGATCTAAGAGGAGTTGATAGAGGGAAGAAAAATGAATAAGTACATTGTATGAAAAAAGTCATAAATAATCTAAAGGTAGATCTGCTCTGCAATATCAGTTTTTGGTATATGTCCTAAAGACTGGATATCTTCTTTCATATGCACTTTTTTGTGAAGTTCAGGTTGCTTTATTCACTTTATTACTAGGAAACAAAAATACTTAATTGCCCTTCTGTTGAACTGATTTTAAAATATGTAATACATGGTGAAATTCCTATTCAGTTGTAAAAAATTAAACTAAGAAGTTGCAGGTGAATCAATGAAATTGGAAATTATTATAATGCATGGGATAATATAGACTCAGATACACAAAGGGTACATTTTCTTTCTTATTTATTGATCTTAGCTTGAAAATTTTACTTGTGAGCATATAACCTGGAATAACAAAATAAATTCATGTAAATAAAAACAAATATTTGTGGGTGGCAAAAAGGAATTGTAGAGTAGAAGATAGTAAGAAAAGGAGCTAAGAAGGACAAAAGGGAAATGGAGTCTTAACTATGGAGGAAGAGAGTGTTACAGAGAAAAAGGGAGGAATATAGACAGTCAATGATGTTTGAAGAAGCTGTAGAGACATATACAATATTATGTTTATATATATATAATATAACATAGATGAGGAAGTATATGTATATAGTTTATATTTTAGTAAAGTTATAACTGTGTTAATAATTCTTTCCCAAGCACTAAAGACTATCTTCAAAACCCCAAAGCCAGGTATAGAAACCTTCCTTTGAGTCATTACCTGAGTGATTTCAAAAGACTCTACCAAAACAATATAAGTTCTTGCTCCCTGTTTCTCCTGGAATGTGAAGATAACACCATATTGCTGAAAACACAACCTACTTTGGACCCAGAACTTGGAAGACTTGAGTTGAAATTGATTTATAAATCTCTATGCTATAAACTACCTCTTATAGTATCTAAAATTACTATGCAAGCTGCATATACAAACAGAAGATCTGTCCAGACAACACACCTCAATGACCAACTGCCAGGGTAGTATCAATGTTATAATAGAGACACATACCTTGGAGAAAACAAATGTTTTCTAATTGTAATTAAGGCTCATGCCATAGTAGGGAATTCATGCCTGGTACTGTTACTCAAGGCTGATGGGTCATGAATCCAAGAAGAAAACCTATTGTCACTTATCTAAACCAGTGAAACTTTTAACTCTATACTGGAAGTATATGCTTCTATTCACAGAAAACTGTAACCATCTCTCATTCTCAAAGACACGTTATTCTACAATAGAGGAAGACTATTATAGAAATTCAGAACTTGACAAAATGCAGAGTGGTGTACTCAGTGTGATGTACCTGATCAAAACTTCACTGAAAATCTTTCATCTAAGGCTCAAGCATCATCAGGAGAAGAGTCTGAATGATAAGAGCCAGAGGAGCAGAATAGATGCTTTGAGATGGTATCCTCTGGATATTACAGGGAAGCTGCACCTATGAAGTCTCAAAAACATGGCAACCCAATCAAAACCTGAAGAATGGCAATGTTAATTGACCAGCTAAAGTGCAAGGGGGAACCATACAGGGGCCCACCAAGAACAAATACAAATTTTGAAAAAGTATAATGGAAACCTTTGAAGTACTTAGTTATTGTCAGGATGACATCAACCTCCTAAAGGATGAATGGGTTAGAAGGTAAATTAGTTCCTGTAGAATAAGTTCTATCCATTTCAAGGTATTAAAGTAAATACATAAGTAATTATTGAATTAGATGGTTTGTAATTTGTCATCTGGCAATTTTATACATTGATGTGATGTATTCTGAAAAGTTCATCCTCTTCACTCTTTTATATCTTTTGTACCCCATCAACATCCCTTTATCACTCTCACCATGTTCATGAATCTTTGCTTTGTTTTGGTACACAGTGTGTTTGGCCAGAGTGTGACCATGAACACTGAATTATCCACTGGTGCCTATTGTGCACTTTAGTGACAGACTTGGCAGCAGGGTGGTTAGGCTCTCTAACGCTCGACATAAATTGAGGCATGAGAAGTAAGAGGAGCAGGTGTATCGTGGCAAGATTAGAAAACATTAGAGAGTGCTCTCTTAGAGCACTAAGACACTATCATCCCCTTGTGTATTTTTGTGAGGGTTCCTGAAACTGGCAGTGTTTATGAGACAACGATGAGTCAGGCTTCTCATAAGCATATGTGGGCGATCTGAGTTCCTCCAAGCCTTTGGTACTTTAAATAAACAGGACACTCTTTAGAATGAACATGACTGGCACTTCTTTGGTATTGTAGGATTGCTTTTCAGTTAAAATCAAGTGTCATTTATATCTGAGCAGTCATTAGTTTCTATAGTTCTGTAAAATATCAGCTTGGGGAATATTGTACAGATGGAGCCTATTGCCTGAATACTAAACAAAGTCATATTGATTTCAGTTGCACTTTGCCTGCTAGCATTTGCATCATAAATATCAGAAATGTAGAGCTCAGATTTCACACAATGGAGAGTGAGCATCACTCCACAGTATGACAGTCTCAAAGACTTCATTTACATCACCAAAGGTCTAGATAAAGAGTTCTGAAGCTTTGAGAATAGAAGTCTTTTTATTTCCTATATTTATATGATTGAAATTGGTATCTTAGATGTGAATAGGAAATTATGCTAACATGAGATTAAATGGCTATTTGTTAACTTGCAAGAATTTTAAGTACATTTCTTTGTTATTTCATGTAAGCTTGAATCTCCAGGTGTCTAGCTCTGCCCTCAGGAGTTTGACTCACAAATGTTGTCTCATTCCTGTATTGCTACTGCATAACTCTCACTAAAACCATGGCTACAGTGAAGCAACTTTGTTCATGATGATGAGCTTAGTGATAATAGGTTCTCCTTACTTCCACTTTAGGGTCTTATTCAGAAACCTCACCAAATATTATGTTCAAAACACAAAGTGTAATGGAAACTTTAATACTATTTGAGAACAAGCCATCTTAAATATATGCTACCTAACTACTCTGAATAAAGATGGAGTCTATCTTTTCAATAAGAACATTCTTTTCCCCAAATTTCTTGTTGATAGATTATAAGGCATTATTAACATCATTGGCTGCTTTAATAATTTATCAAAGCTTGCTGACTGTGGACACTGCAAGCCACAAAAATTACAACCTGGCACACTATGCCCATTGGCACAAGAGTGGTAAGAATGTTATGAGGATAGCAAGCTACTTTCTTATTGAATTTAAAGTCATCTAAGACATAACACTTTTCTGGCACTGGAAATGGAGTGAGGAGTCCTTGGCTGAGTAGCTCTTAGGTCTTAGAGGAGAATCTAATACTATTATTTTGTTGTAAGTGTATATATAAAATTCCTTCTAAATATTTTATCCTTTGAATACTATAACTTTCAACCTGGTTTTGAAGTTAGCTTTGATTATTACGAAGTTTCACAAATAGTGAAAATACAGAGAGTAATTGACTATGCATTGTTTAGTCCTCAGTAGGAAAACATCTATATCACACCTCATTTTGGTGTGATCTGTAAGATCAAAAGTTTGTTTTTACTTATTTTAATTTGCTAAAACGATCTTTGCTCGGATGCAAATGTCAATGGAACTCTTAAGCATATTTTTGTGTGCTAACAATCATCACTACCCTTACTTGCTGTCTGTTGAGTGATAAAGACACTAACATAGACCAGTTTGGGAAGGAGAGGATTCGTTTTTATTAAATGTTCTTTCCACATTCCATTACCATCACTGTGAGAGATAAGGGAGTAACAAAAGAAGGGAGGAGCCTGGAGTTGGACACTATGGAAGAATGCTTTGTACTGGATTTTTCCCCATTATTTTTTCAGCTTATTTTTATATAACCCAGAGCCACCTGTCCATTGCTGACAAAACTCACAATTTTCTGCAACCTTGCATGTTAATTATTAATCAAGTAAATGGCTCACAGACTTGCCTTCAGGACAATCTGATAGAAGGTTTTTTTTTTTTTTTTAACTGAAGTTCCCTCTTCCCAGATGACCCTAGCTTGTGTCAAATTAATAAAAAAGTATCCAGTTAAATTGGTGATACCCCCCGCCAGCCATCCCAGCTTCCATCCAGAGGGCCATCGGAGTGGTGAGTTTGCTTCGGGCCCGTGGCAGGGGGCCCTGCGAGGAGGAGCTCGGACTTTCCCCGACCCCATAGACTCCCAGGTCACCCTGCTCTGCTGGCTCCACCCTGCTAGCGCCCCTGCCAACCATCCCAGCTTCCATCCAGAGGGCCATCGGAGGGGTGAGTTTGCTTTGGGCCCGCGGCAGGGGCCCTGCGAGGAGGAGCTCGGACTTTCCCCGAACCCATAGACTCCCAGGTCACCCTGCAGTGCTGACTCCACCCTGTTAAGCTCTCCCGCCTGCCATCCCAGCTTCCATCCAGGTACAAATTCCTATATTTCTCCCTTCCCACTGGGGCCATAAAATTTCCCCAGCTCAGCTGCCTTGCACACTGGACCTGCTCTGTAGGCACATGCCGGAAAGAGGGAGTGCCTGTGCTTCAATAGCCTGCCTGAGGAAAGGTAGGCATTCTATCAGTGAATTCCCTGCCCAACAAGGGAACCTGACCCGCTACCAGAAGTTCCAATAGAGAGCATTTGAATGAAGAGATGGGCAGACGCCAAGGCAAGACCTCCTCCAACAATCTGAAAAACAACATGAAAACACCAGTTCCCAACGATCCTACAACAGAAGGATTTGAACACTCTAACCCAGAAGAAGTGGAAAAAAGTGCCATTATGAAAGCAATAGAGTCCCTTAAACAGGATATGAATAACTCCCTTAAAGAATTGGATGAGAACTATAACAAAAAGTTTGAAGAAATGAGTATAGAAATGGATGAGAAATATAACAAAAACTTTGAAGAAATAAGTAAATCCGTGAATGATACCCTGAGAAAACAAGAAAAACAATCAAACAAGTAAAGGAAACAGTCCAAGAATTGAAAACTGAAATGGAGGCAATGAAGAAAACACAAAACGAGAACCGGCTGGATATGGAAAACCTAGGTAAATGAACAGAGACTACAGAATCAAGCATAACCAATAGAATACAAGAGATAGAAGAATGAATCTCAGATTCTGAAGATACCATAGAGAAAATAAATGCTCTGGTCAAAGAAAACGGCAAATCCAACAAATTCTCTTCACAAAACATTCAGGAAATCTGGGACACAATAAAAAAAACCAAATCTAAGAATAATAGGGATTGAAGAAGGAGAAGAACTGCAGATCAAAGGCCCAGAAAATATATTTAACAAAATTATAGAAGAAAACTTTCCCAATCTAAAGAACGATATTCCTATGAAGGTTCAAGAAGCATACAGAACACCGAATAGACTGGATCAAAAAAAAAGTCCCCTCGCCATATAATAATCAAAACACAAACATTCAGATTAAAGAAAGAATATTAAGAGCTGCAAAGGAAAAAGGTCAAGTGACTTATAAAGGTAAACCTATCAGGCTTACACCAGACTTCTCCATGGAAACCATGAAAGCCAGAAGGTCCTGGATAGAGGTACTGCAGAAACTAAGAGACCATGGATGCAAACCCAGACTACTATACCCAGCCAAGCTATCGTTCACTATCAACGGAGAAAACAAAATATTCCAGGATAAAAGTAAATTTAAACAATTCGTAGCCACAAATCCAGCCTTACAGAAAGCAATAGAAGGAAAATCGCAACCCAAGGAATCCAACATTGCCATCACTGCCTACAATAACCCACACATCTAGCGACCCTTCACAACCACAACTCAAAGAAGAGAAACACACAAACTCTACTACACACACACACACAAATCATAAACAGAATCAACAACCACTGGTCATTAATATCACTTAATATTAATGGACTCAACTCACCTATAAAAAGGCACAGACTTAGAGACTAGATAAGAAAACAGGATCCAACATTCTGCTGTTTACAAGAAACACACCTCAACCACAAAGATAGACATCTACTCAGAGTAAAGGGTTGGGAAAAGGTTTTCCAAGCAAACAAACCTAAGAAACAAGCTGGTGTGGCCATTCTAATATCTAACAAAATTGACTTCAAACTAAAATCAATCAGGAGAGATGTAGATGGACATTTCATACTCATAACAGGAGAATTAATCAGGAGGAAGTCTCAATCCTGAATATCTATGCCCCTAATATAAAAGCACCCACTTATGTAAAAGAAAAACTTTTAGAACTCAAGGCAGTCATCAAACCACACACAATAATAGTAGGAGACTTCAACATACCTCTCTCACCAATGGACAGATCAATCAAACAGAAACTCAACAGAGAAATAAGAGAATTGCTAGAGGTAATGAATCAAATGGACTTAACACATGTCTATAGAACATTCTACCCAAAAAGGAAAGAATATACCTTCTTCTCTGCAGCTCATGGAACCTTCTCGAAAATTGACCACATACTCGGTAACAAAGCAAACTTACACAGATACAAAAAAATATTAGTAATCACCTGTGTCTTGTCGGATCACCAAGGAATAAAGTTAGAATTCAATAACAATTCGAATACCAGAAAGCCTACAAACGCGTGGAAGTTGAACAGTCAACTACTGAATCATCCTTGGGTCAAGGAATAAATAAAGAAAGAAATTAAAGTCTTCCTTGAATTTAATGAAAATAAAGACACAACATACTCAAAAATATGGGACACAATGAAAGCAGTTCTAAGAGGAAAGTTCATAGCACTAAGTGCCCAATTAAAGAAAACGAAGAAAGCATATATTGGAGACTTAACAGCACACTTGAAAGCTCTGGAAAAAAAAGAAGCAGACTCTCCCAGGAGGAGTAGTAGATTGGAAATAATCAAACTGAGGGCTGAAATCAACAAAATAGAAACACAGAAAACAATCCAAAAAATAAACAAAGCAAAAAGTTGTTTCTTGGAGAAAATCAACAAGATTGACAAACCCCTATCCAAACTAATCAAACGGCAGAGAGAAAACACTCAAATTAATAAGATCAGAAATGAAAAGGGGGACATAACAACAGACACAGTGGAAATTCAGAGAATCATTAGATCTTACTATGAGAGTTTATATGCCACAAAGTTGGAAAGTGTACAAGAAATGGATTGGTTTTTAGATAAATACCATTTATCAAAGTTAAATCAAGAGCAAGTGAACAATCTAAATAGACCTGTTAGTCACGAAGAATTAGAAGCTGTTATCAAAAACCTCCCCACCAAAAAAAGCCCAGGCCCAGATGGTTTCAATGCAGAATTCTACCAGAACTTCCAGGAAGAGCTAATACCTATACTCCTTAATGTATTTCACAATATAGAAACAGAAGAATCATTGCCAAACTCTTTTTATGAAGCTACAGTTACCCTGATACCAAAACCACACAAAGACACAACCAAGAAAGAGAATTACAGACCAATCTCACTCTTGAACATTGACGCCAAAATACTCAATAAAATACTGGCAAACCGAATCCAAGAATACATTAGAAAAATTATCCATTATGATCAAGTGGGCTTCATCCCAGAGATGCAGGGCAGGTTCAACATACGCAAATCTATCAATGTAATCCGTCATATAAATAAACTGAAAGAAATAAACCATATGATCATTTCATTGGATGCTGAAAAAGCATTTGACAAAATTCAACACCCCTTTATGATAAGGGTGTTGGAGAGATAGGGTATACGAGGATCATACCTAAATATAATAAAAGCAATATATAGTAAGTCTACAGCTAACATCAATATGAATGGAGAGAAACTCAAAACCTTTCCACTAAAATCAGGAACACGACAAGGCTGTCCACTCTCTCCATACCTCTTCAATATAGTGCTTGAAGTTCTAACAATAGCAATAAGACAACATAAGGGGATCAAGGGGATTAGAATTGGAAAGGATGAAGTTAAACTTTTGTTATTTGCAGATGATATGATAGTGTACATAAGTGACCCCAAAAACTCTACCAAACAACTTCTACAATTGATAAACACCTTTAGTAATGTGGCAGGATACAAGATCAACTCCAAAAAATCGGTTGCCCTCCTATACACAAAGGATAAAGAAGCAGAGATGGAAATCATAGAAACATCACCTTTCATGATAGCCACAAATAGCATAAAATATCGTGGGGTAACTCTAACCAAGGAAGTGAAAGACCTATTTGACAAGAACTTTAAGTCCTTGAAGAAAGAAATTGAGGAGGATACCAGAAAATGGAAAGACCTCCCCTGCTCTTGGAATGGAAGAATCAACATAGTAAAAATGGCAATTCTACCAAAAGCAATCTATAGATTCAACGCAATTCCCATCAAAATTCCATCAAACTTCTTCATAGACCTTGAGAGAACAAAAATCAAGTTTATATGGCAAAACAAAAATCCCAGGATAGCCAAAACAATCTTATACAATAAAGGAACTTCTGGAGGCATTAACATCCCTGACTTCAAACTCTATTACAGAGCAACAGTATTGAAAACAGCTTGATATTGGCATAACAACAGAGAAGTCGACCTATGGAATTGAATAGAAGACCCGGGTATTAACCCACAAACGTATGAACACCTGATATTTGACAAGGGATCTAAAGGTATACAATGGAAGAAGGAAAGCATCTTAAACAAATGGTGCTGGCATAACTGGATGTCAACCTTTAGAAAAATGAAAATAGATCCATATCTATCACCATGCACAAAACTCAGGTCCAAATGGATTAAAGACATCAACATTAATCCGACCACTTTGAACCTGATAGAAGAGAAAGTGGGAAGTAGTCTACAAGATATAGGCACAGGAGACCAGTTCCTAAGCAGAACCCCAGGAGCGCAGACAATAAGAGAAGCAATGAATAAATGGGACCTACTGAAACTGAGAAGCTTCTGTAAAGCAAAGCACACTGTCAGTAAGACAAAAAGGCTACCTTCTGACTGGGAGAAGATCTTCACCAACCCCTCATCAGACAAAGGTCTGATCTCCAAAATATACAAAGAGCTCAATAAACTAGACACTAAAACTCTAATTAACCCAATTAAAAAATGGGGGTACTAAACTGAACAGAGAATTCACAACAGATGAACTCCGAATGGCCAAAAGGCACTTAAGTTCATGCTCAACCTCCTTAGTGATCAGGGAAATGCAAATCAAAACAACTTTGAGATATCATCTTACACCTGTCAGAATAGCCAAACTCAAAAACACCAATGATAGCCTATGCTGGAGAGGATATGGAATGAGGGGAATACTCATCCATTGTTGGTGGGAATGCAAACTTGTGCAGCCACTGTGGAAATCGGTGTGGCGGTTTCTCAGGAAACTGGGAGTCAACCTCCCTCAGGACCCAGCAATTCTACTCTTGGGAATATACCCAAGAGATGCCCTACCATACTACAAAAGCATTTGTTCAACTATGTTCATAGCAGCACTATTTCTAATTGCCAGAACCTGGAAACAACCTAGGTGCCCCTCAATAGAAGAATGGTTAATAAAGGTGTGGAACATATACACATAAGAGTTTTCCTCAGCGGTAAAAAACAATGACATCTTGAATTTTGCATGCAAATGGATGGAAATAGAAAACGCTTTACTGTGTGAGGTAAGCCTGACCCAAAAAGAGGAATATGGTATATATTCACTCATAAGTGGATTCTAACCATAATTAAAGGTCTTTGAGCCTAGTATTCCTGATCCTAGAGAAGCTAAATAAGAAGGTGAACCTGATGAAAATCATGTAACTATTTGCCTGGAGATTGGAAATAGACAAGAGTCCCAGAACCTTCATCTGGCGATGGATGGAGATAGAGCCAGAGACCCACATCGGAACACTGGACTTAACTACCTAGGTCCAAACGAGAAGCAGAAGGAAAGAGAACGTGAGCAAAGAAGGCAAGATCAGAGAGAACCTTCATCCCGCGATAGATGGCAATACAGACGGAGACCCACATTGGAGCACAGGACTGAGCGCCCCAAGGTCCAAATGAGGAGCAGAAGGAGGAAGAAAATGAAAAAGGAAATAAGGACTGCGAGGGATGCTATCACCCACTGATACAAGGGGACGGATCTAATGAGAGTTTACCAAGGCCAGTTGGACTGGGACTGAACGAGGACGCAGTCCAACCAGATTCTCTGAATGTGGCCGGATTCTCGTAATGTGGCTGGCCCGGAGTCTTTCTGAAAAGCCATTGACAATGGCACTGGGACTTATATCCTCTGCATATACTGGATTTTGCGGATCCAGTCTGTCTGGACACTCACCTTCCTGGACCTGGAGGGAGGGGGGAGGAACTTGAACTTCCCACAGGGCAGGAAACCCTGACTGCTCTTAGGGATGGAGAGGGAGGAGGAGAGGGAGTGGGGGGAGTGGGAGGGTGGTGGGAGGAGGGGCGGAAATGGAAACTTTTATAATTTAATAAAATTACAAAAATAAATAAATAAATAAATTGGTGATACATTATTTTGAAGTATATGTGGCAGGGGAGGTGATTCAGTTGGAAAGCAGCTGCTGAGTATGCATGAAGACCTAAGGTTGGATCCAAAGAACTCAAATAGAAAAGCCAGGGATGGCATTGAGGACCTACAATCCAAAATTAGAAAACTGGAAACAGGATGATCCCTTGGAATGTATCAAGCCTTTATAATGAACAGTTTGTATCCAGGATTACAGTGAAAGACTGAGAAAAAACATTCTCTGGAGATCACAGACTAGAGGTTCAGCATCAGCCTCAGACCTTCATATACATGCATAAAGTTGAACATACAGACGGCACACACACACAATACGTATAAACACATTGACACATACATATGTAGGAAAAGTGTTTTCAAATAACCATTTTACTATATCAAAAACCAATTATCTTCAGAATGACTTTTAAAGAATATTTTCAGTAAAGTTTCTTATAAATCTGAATTTAATTTCAAATACTGTTTATACAATAAAACCTGATACTTCCAGGTTCTGTAGTTTGTATTGCTCATAAAAAAATGAAAAAACTGACTCTTTGATTTGAACAAAGTTCATAATGCCTGCATATGTGTGCGTGCATGTCTGGGTGCATGTATGTGTATATACTTTCTATTATAAGGAATAACTAATTTAAAAGTTGTTTCTTCAACAGTAATTGATTTATCCAAAGCTTTATGTAAGATTAGCATCCTTTCCTATTCAATGTGACAATCATAAAATTTTATCTATATTTGTAATCCTGTGTATATTCACTTTACAACCTTGTAGCATTTTCTAAATCTATATCCTAATCATTTGAAGAAACATGTTTACTGGTCAATATGCCATGTATATATGAAATATATATTGTATATAATACACACACACACATATATATATATATATATATTTATATATATATACACACACACATAGTTTAAACTTTTCATTATTTACTGACAAGGCTTATTGCTTGAGGATCAGTTCTTCCTTTCAGAGCACCCTGGAGAAGATTTAATATTTGCATGAACTATCTAAAGATGAGAATGACAAACCGGCAAGCATGCTGACCTCTCACCACAGACCCTGGGTGCTCTGTGCTACCTCTGTAGATATCCTGTCTTTGTCCCATGGCTCTGCTGCTGCTACACCTAACTCAGCTATTGTTGCAATGGGCATAGGCAATGTCATGGCTCACAGGATCTCTAAATTGCCCTTATATAGGCACAGGCTAATCTGGGTTATTTCTATGTTTATGCTCTTTCTCTGTTGTCTTCATATACATACTGAAAAATAAGCAGAGTGTTCAAATTTAGAAGTTTTATCAGATAGGTAACAGTCAATAAGCCTGGGGCCCGCTTGAGACTGAGCTACTGTGTGAGAAAGAAATCAGAGGAGCATTGCCCTTCACAATAGCCACAAATAACACAAAATATCTTGGAATCACTCTAACACAACATGGGGAAAATTTGTATAATGAGAACTTTAAATCTTTGAAGAAAGAAATTGAAGAAGACACCAGAAAACGAAAAAAGTCTCCCATGCTCTTGGGTGGGTAGAATTTACCATTTGTCTTTGCTAAACAAATATTTTAAAATAAAACAGAGTTTATGAGTAGGCAATTACAGAATTCGAATGATTTGAGAAAATGTAGTAGCATTGTTGTGCTGATGGCTCCAGACGGTGCCCTTCATATTCTCTTTTACAGGATAGTCCTTGCATCAAAGCTCAGGGTCTCCTTACATAAACATCCCTGGATTGTATTATGTGCCATCTGTGGAGTTCATTCTCTTTTCATCAAGCATTCTACCCCCATAATGTCTATTTTACTAACAGTGCTCTGTTGGACATTTTGTGTACAGCCATGTTAGTTCTTCTAGCACATATTACCGAGGTGACACAGGGCAGAGCAGAGTACAAGCTCTTATAAGTGTATCCTGCTGAGAACAGTGCTTTTGTAGTGATATCTAGTGAATGCATGAAACAAATGATTTTTATTTAGAGGGGAATGTCAGGGAACATAAATAATACAAGGTTTCTTCTATAAAATCAAAATCTTCAATTTTTGTTTTCTTTTCTGCAACAGATTTCCCTCAAAGACTATATTTTTTTTAAAGATTCTAAGCTATAAAGTTATTTAAGAAGAGAGAAAGTTTTTAAGCTAGTAAATCATAGGGAAACTCTTGCTTCATCTCCCCATATACATAAGAAAAGGAAAGTACATGGTGTTCTAAGTGGTGATGAAATACTCTTGGAAATTCTCACATCCTGCAGTTGATGGTGTTGTTCAAAGATTGTCCTTGGTGATAACAGAGTACTCATAATTCCAAGGCATCTATAGGAATGCATATCAACTACATCTAGATGATAGAAACATCCAATATCTTGTTATTTATGGATTTGCTGATTAGATTTTTAGATCACTTTCCAGCTTATTGTTCCAATAGCATACCTGTTGATAGATGGTTTAATAATCTGACTTGATGGAGTCTTCTGGCAGTACTAACTAAAAGACCATCGCAGGGGAAATACTTTTAAGGAAACACTAGATGAAACTACCAATGTTAAAGAAGTTTCAAAGTGATCCTAGGGAAGTGTACAGAAAATTCTCATAGAACTTGAATTGTGTCCTAAGGCTCCCAGACTATAGACTGAGAATGGCCCTGAGGAAGCCATCACTGTCACCATCTCCATTAATCACCATCAACATTACTCCCCCAGGAAGACTTAGGATGCTAAGGAAAACATCCCAATAAGACAGCACTAGCAGAAATCTAGTAATTGAACAATTAATACGAAGATTTATATTTTTATTTCATGTACAAAGAAAACTAGCAAGATTTGGAAAATATTGCTCTATCTTGTAGTTGATGGTATTGAACCTTCTAGAAAAAGGTGCAGATTACTTGTGTCAAATGGTTCCTTGAAATTAGAGATCCATCTGTCTGATCTAGGTTTACTTGTAACTTTATACTGATGAGCTGACTCCATTTTCCCCAAATGAGTATTCTTTTTTAATGAGGAATGATTGATCATTGAGTTTCTGCTTTCTATACAACAAAGTTGGAGTAAGGCCTTTATTTAAAGCAAAGAGGAACCCAAGGAACCAGAGACAAAAACCAGAGTTTATAAGGAAGTCTGAAGACTAGAAAGGACACACAAACAAAGGCCAGAATCAGAGCTGAATGATGCAGTTACTCAAAATCGAAAAACCTGAAGTTGATAAAATGCCCACAGGACTGCACTTGTGACTTTCTTTCAATGTTCAGGTTAGGACTTGGCTTTCCAGTTGGTAACCCCACAATCCCTTCAAGACCTTAGGAGCACGCCTTCAGAATTTCATATCTGCTTCTCTTACACCATTTCCCTTTTCAGTTCTTGCCGTTAGTGACTCTTGGAACTTTACTATTTATAATTTTATTAGTAGTTTTCTGGAGCATGACCCCCGAGAGATTTCTGTCTGTTTACCTTCATGATACACTTTATCAACTATGCTTAGTTACTGTGAAATATGATAGAATTTGTGAAAATTGCAGAAGAGAAGAAGCAGGGACTGGTGTCAGTCCTATCAGAGAAGAAAGGCTGGATTTACTGCTTCTTGTATCTTTGCAGTTCTTCATATACAGATGTTGCCTGCACTTTTCTGTGAATTCCCAAACCCGAAACAGGCGCGCACTCTCCCGAATCGAGCCCACGAGAATGGATGAATATCCTAAGGGTTGAAATAGACAGGCACAAAGAGACCATGCTCATTCACCAAAGATTAAATGGCCACTTTATTAAACACAAGTCGGGTATATATACTAGGGGGCAAAGGGGCAAAGCCCCCTCCCATCCGGAGCAGTGGAAGAGGTTGTCAGGTGTCTGGCACCCAAGGCCAGGAGCAGCTGCGGGGGAGGGAGGGCCCATTGCGGGATCCTTGCTTGCAGGTGGAATTACCATAACAAAAGAGGGCCAAGTTCTTTCTAAGCTAAACCCTCAGGCCGGTGCAATAACAGAGAAGCCAGGAAGCCAGAGGTAAAATGGCCCTGCATAGTGCCACCAACAAAAGGGGAAGAAACCTGGGTACCTACATACAGATAGAGTACAAATTTCTTTATTTGGTCTTTTACTTAGAAAGAAGAGAAATCATTAATAGAAAAAACATTAGTCTCTTTACTGAAGTTTACAGAAATGGAGACTGTGCCAGTGAGGATCTCTTGGGTCCTACCGACTTGAAAACTCAGTGAATACTTGCTTTCACTGTGTCTAGTTTGCAGCTTGAAGGTTACATTAAGCATAGTCTATCTTGACTTTGCTTTCAAAAGATAAAGTCCCAAATGATCACAAGTGTGTTCTCAATAAAAGAGAAAACAATGAGAGATATGTAATATATGTTCTAAGATGAATAACATTACTATGAGTAAAAACATGCTAGCAATGACTGAACCTTTATTACATACAAGGTATGGCTAAAGGACATTATCTGCATTGTACCATATGGTAAACCTAACGATTTTTGAAGATTTTTGGTTTTGTTTTAAACCTCATAGACTGGCTGCTTCAAGATGACGAACATTGAATTTTTTATTAATTAAATTTATTCATTTGTTTTACATTCTAAATACACTTCCTCTCCCTTTTCTTCTCATATTCCCTCCCTCCACCCCAACCCATGATGCACACCTTCTCTGTTTCTGTTCAGAAAGTGACAGGCCTCTCATGGGTATCAAGAAAGCACGGCATATCAACTTGAGGTAGGACTAAGCTCCTAAGCTCCTTCCCTTGTATTAAGGCTGGGCAAAGCAATCTACTATGAGGAATAGTTCCCTGGAAGACAGTCAATGCCTTAAGGACAGATTCTTCTTCCACCATTAGGATTCCCATGTATCATAATACTTTACTACTGTTATTCTTTATTCTTTTTTATTTTTTTTGAGGGTTTATGTGTGTAGTTTTGTGATTTGAAACCTGTGCTGGAATTCACTCTGTAGACTTGACTGACCTTGAACTTATAGAGATCTGCCTGCCTCTGCCTCCCAAACACTGGGATTAAAGGCATGTGCCACCACAGCTCAGCCTCACTGTTATTCTTTTGGGAGAACTTAGATGTTACCCATTTTAAATTCCCTGTAACAAAATTTTCTGGATTTTTATATTTTTTCTATGGTGTGTATGTATGTGTATGTATTTGTGTATGTCTGTGTGTGTTTATTTGAAATTTTGAACTAATTTACATGAGGAAGAATGATAAAATATTAGTATCTGGTTTTATGCTAAACATTTTTGCTTCTACATATTAACAGTTTTTACATTATTTTATTTCTTCCCGTGTAGGAAGGTTATTGATGTACATCAATGTAATGTAATAATTTACATCTCTAGAGATGAGTAGAAATAAAAGATAAAAGAACACTGACTGATCAAAACATCACAAGTTAAGTCACAGCAAGAACTGTAGTCAGGACTTGGCAATTTAAAAAGCATCTAAGCCATCACTTAGATTCATTCAGCATGAACTTTCTTACCTGTCAAAGAGAACAGTAATATCTAACTCAGAAATGTACTGTCTTGTTTACTTTTCTGTTGCAATAAAATACCTTGAGAAAAGCGATTTAAGGGAGGACTGCTTTATTTGGCTTTCAGTTTCAAGAGGTTTCAGGCTATCATGACAGGGGAGATAACAACAGGCGGAGACAAGAAACAAGAGCAAGAGGCTAGTTAACCTAGGCAATGGGTTCCTGAGTTCACGATTGCTGTGTAAAGATCTATATTGCTATTCCCTGAAATGGGAGAAGCAAAGAAATTCTCTAGCTAGATTCATTTTCATATGTCCATCCAGCATGTATACATCTGATTTTTTTCTTCTTAAACTAGAAGAGGTATTTTATTTCCAGCAAAAGATTAAAGATTTCTTTTTTCTTTTTTTTTCTTTTTTTTTTCTTCTTTTTTCTTTTATAAGATGAAAATCACATTTAGAAAGTTTCAGAAACCTTTTGGTGGGATTTAAATAAGAATGGACCCCATAGGTTCATAGATTTGAATGATCATTAGGGAATGAGTATGTTTAACAGGGATTAAGAGGTGTGGCCTTGTTGGAGTAGGTGGGGCATTGTAGGATGAAGTATGTCACTGGCAGTGAGTGGGCTTTGAGGTTGAAATGCTCAAGCAAGGCCCAGTTTCTCTTTCTCTCTTCCTGTTGCCTGTCAATATGAATATAGAACTCTCACCTATCTCTCTAGCGTCAAGTCTGCCGTTGTGCAACCATTCTTCTTGCTATAACAATGATGGACTAAACCTCTGAAAATAATAGCCAGTCCCAACTAAACATTGTCCCTTATAAGAGTTGCTGTATATAAGCACCGTGTATATAGTTATTGCATGTATTTTATGTAGTCCCGTATAGAAGTTGCTGTGTATAAGTACCATGTATATTGTTATTGCATTTATTTTTATAGTTTTTCTTATATTAGTTATAGCTTTCTTTATTATAGAGAAAAGGGGAAAAGGCAATGGTCTTTTTATTTGTATTTTAATAAATAAAACTTGCTGAAGATCAGAGTGCAAAGCCAAGCCACTAAAGGCCAGAGAGTGTTAGCACATACCTTTAATTCCAGGACTTCAGAGATAGAGGGCAGATGGATCTCTGTGAGTTTGTTACCAAGATTGATCCAGAAACAGATCCAGGTGATGGTTGCTCATACCATTAATCCCAGTGATTGGGAGTCACACACTTTTTATCCCAGGACTAGGGAAGTGGAGACAAGAGCAATATGGCTGGGCAAAGAGGAGAATGTAAAGGGGAAGAGTGTGGAGCCTGAGGTTTGGTGGAGACTAAGTGCAGTCTTGCAGTCTGTGGATTGCCTCTTCAGTCTGAGCAAAGGTAGAGGTAAAATGTCGCTCTAGTGGCTTACTGCTCTGCTTCTCTGATCTTCAGAGTTAATGAGCCCATTAACTCTGCCCCCCACCCCCCCAAAAAGTTGCTGTGGCCATGTTGTATTTTCACTGCAATAGAACATTGGCTAAAACATTCTCTAATTGTGTTCCACAGTGCAGCATGGAGTAGACATATGCTGGTTGCAATAATATCATAAAGCCAATTTAAGTGTCTCCTAGAGTTTGATGCTATTTATCTCTTAGCATTGTGGTGTAAATTGCTCTATGAGTTTGAGGACACAGACTGCTTCAAGACATATAAACTCCAATAAACACGATATTCAAGCTTGTTATTCTATGAATTGCTTGGCTTAAAACCTCCTTATAGAAGAAACAGTTGGCAAATGGTCCCAATTGAATACAGGTATAATTGAGAATAAATAATTCATCAAACCCCAAGAAAAGAGTTAAATGGAGTTCTACCAAGTGAGTGAACATTAGAGCCAGAATTATAAATTTGCTTTGTAATTCTGTAAATTTTCAAATAAGCTTCTAACTTATATGCTTCTTAATCAAGTTACTTAGAAGGCAGTGTATTCCTAAATATATACATCTTGAGTTCAACAAAAGTTAGCTATTACAATATTTAGTAAACACTGGAAAGTGAAAATGAAATATTAAATATCTTGATTTTTGCGTTTATAGATTTATTCTCCAAAATTAATTTTAGAGTTCTAAATTCTGATTTATTAGGGAATGGGGTCTTTTATTATGCATTTATGTAGGATACCACAATTACTGAATCACTATTTTGGCTTTAAGCATATTGTTAATATACTTAACAATATATTAGATTTAATCCTCCCTGTAGAACAAAGTGTGTTCTTTTATTCACCTATAAAACTAGATAGAAATGTTTACCACAGGCATGAGGTATTTCTTGGATAGTACTTTTAATATTTTGGAGAAAACACTCTAACAAAAAAACAAAGAATAGTTAATTTTGACTTATATTTTCAGTGGAATAGAGTCTATCTTAGAGGGAAAGATGAGACAACAGACAGAGACAGCATGGTGGCAGAAGAAAGAGGCTGGCTGGTCACAATGCACTGACATTCACGAAGTACTGTGTAAACAAAAGGGGAGTCAGGCTATAAACTTTAAAGCCTTTCCCCAGAGATTTACTTCCTCCAGTGAGAATCCAACGATGAAAGGGTTCACAGTGACAAATGCTGGAGTCTAATGCTCAAACATACAAGGATATGGGGTCATTTCCCACTGAAACTTCAAGGAGGTGTGATTTACATTAACCATGTGCAAACTGTACATCTCTACACATCTGCTCACTTGCTAATATTAAAGGATAGAAAAACATATAAAATTGTCAATTTAATGTAGTATACACTTCTGTATCCTCATAAAAATGTATTTGTCAAATTTTATTTTCCTTTCTTAGCTGCATTTAATGTATTTAGATGTAAGTTAACTGTTTATGATTTTAAAGGTACTTTGAAAACTAAACTGAAGACATATTTGTTACCAAATTTGGCCAATATATACAAAATTGAATTGTCATTTATCATAGAGATTTTGATAGCTAAAATAAAATACTAGAAACCTGATGGCTTTCAAGGTATCTAGATGTAGGATTTCCCTCTGTATGCTATGAATACCATTGGTGAATAAAAAAAACTGCCTTGGCCTGTTGATAGACTGAACTTAGGTAGGTGGGGAAAACTAAACTGAATGCTGGGATAAAAGAGGCAGAGCCAGAGAGAAGCCATATAGCCCCTCTGGACACAAACACCAGAACATTAACAGGTAAGCCACAGTCATATGGCAATACAAAGATTACTAGAAATGGGTTAAATTAAAATATAAGTGTTAGCTAATAAGAAGCTAAAGCTAATGGACCAAGCAGTGATTTAAATAACATAGTTTCCTGTGATTATTTCGGATCTGAGCTGCTGAGAAGCCGCGAACCAACAAGCGGCTCTCCCTCCAACAGTATCTCTTTCCTTGCTCTCTTTGTCCTTCACCCAACTTGACTTTCTGAATCCCTCATGTTTCTCCTTCCTTCCTTACTCCTTGATTTTTGCCTCAAGTGATGAGACAGACTTTGTTGACTCACTATGGGAGTCCTCTCCCTCTCTGAGGGGTGGATGGAGAAGTGGGGTAAGGAGAAGGTAGGGGGAGCTGTAGGACAGGAGGGAGAGGGAAGGAACTGGGACTGGAACTTAAAATAAGATTGTAAGAAACAAAACAAAACTAAAAACCTGATAACCTATAAACTGCAGAGATGTATCAAAGATTTAATTTTCACAAAGATGTGACAAATTATGGGGACTCTGTAGATTCCAAAGTTAAGAGATTGGGAGATTTGCTGTCTTGAGTGTCTACTTCCCAGCTGAGCTGCATATTCTCAACGTTTCTCATTACATTCTTTGATGAAGAAAACAATGAGTAAACTTTTTTGATCCCCTTTTATAAAAGCACTGTATTTGTTTCTGAAGGTATCACATTACAGCCAAACCACCTTTAGAAGATTTGCATTTTTTTCATATTAGCTTATTCATAATTAGATCTACACATGAACTTTGTATGGACATAAGTACCAAAACCAGAGTACTACTTAATACATAGTTTAAAAAGATTAGAAAATTTGTAAGACTAACACACTGAAATTGAAAGTGTGTAAATGATCACCCAATGGAGTTTCTAAGTTTTTCAAGTGTTGTTGGTAACTTTTTCAATTTAAACTCATAGGGGAAAAAATCTCTCTGAGTTGTTGCATGTAAGCAAGAAATAATCTGCTAACATTTTAGATATCAGAAATTAATTGGACTTCATTAATATATGAACAGATAGATCTCTTATATTGCCCAAGCATGTTGAAATAAATACAATAACTGCATAAAATTATAGTCATTGAAGCATGATTCTATGTTCCAAGTAGTCTTGAATCTAATTATTAGAACCAATAAAGTCATGATTTGTAATAATTAATCACCATGAATATACTTCAAGCAATTTAGGATCGCATTTACGATTTCAATAGAGATAGCTCATATTCAAAAAGAGTTATTAAATATTGTTTAAATAGAAAAAAATTTATAAAAATGAATGGGGTACATAAAAGATAAAAGATTGATGATATGCAATATGCAAAGCTTAAGGTTATAAAACTGGATGCATTTCTACCATTTAAGTTTCACAGCATTACTTTGATGTGAGTTCATCATTAACTAAATAGCAGATGAAGGAGTAGAGTCTCTGTGTAGCTCCATAGTTAGCAAAAATTTTGTTGTTGTTGTTGTTGTTGATTTTTCCTTTCTGTTTTTTTGGATTTTTTTTTTGAGAAAAGGTTTCTCTGTAGCCTTGGTGCCTGTCCTGTACTAGCTCTAGTTGACCAGGCTGGTCTTGAACTCACAGAGATTTGCCTGCCTCTGCCTACTGAGTGCTGGGATTAAAGGCATGTGCTACCTCCACCCTATTTAAAGGATAGGTTTTAATCTCTATCATCTTCCAAAGCTATATGCTCCTCAACTCTATTATCCTTACCTCTCTAATTGTGTCTATTATGAGGTTAGGCTAGTCAGAACTACTTTGCAATATAACAATCTTTTCAATATACTAAACTCCAATTTTGAAGTATTAACCTAGATTTCATAATACATAGACTACAAAGGGGACTAAGGATAATTTCATTTACTATCTTTATTAGTACAAGAAATGCTCACATTTTAAATCATTCTTTAATAGTCCTTTCTGGTAATCGGAACATTACTAAAAATCACAAACACCAATTAGAGAAGTATGTGCAATACAAATGAATTGTCATCATTTCTATAATTCAGCTCCAAAAATCTATCTTGTCTATGGCCCCAAACAACTTGCTTCTCTGAAGAAACCTGAGTGATAACAGTGAAAAATCCATGTTTTTCGATATAACATGCACATAAAATATGTAAGGAAGAAGATGCAACAATGAATGTTGCACTACCCTGCTTTTGTGCATAGCCTTTTACTTTTTTCCTTATCACTATAAATTCACAACTGTTAGTTTTACTTCAAAACAAAATAAGTAATTTATTATCTACATACATATCAAGATATTGTTTTAAGGGATCATTGGTATAATGTTAGCCTACTGTATGAATGTTTAATCTTGCTCGTCTTGGAAAATTAAAATAAAAAAGAGTTGTTCACTTAAGGAACATTTCAATGTTTCTGATAAATACCTATATTTTAATACTGTCCTCGGTGTGGGAAAAAAATCGATCACCAAATCAAAGAAGCCTCACTAGCGTCATGAAATTTTGGAAAGGCAAGGATAATTCATATGGTAGAGAGGTGGAATTTTATTTTTCAAAGTAGAATATCCCATGCAAATTATTATACATGACTATTTATGTAATAGATATAGAATTATGGAGAAGTAAAAAGCAACTTAAGTTCTGCCCATGACTACATACATATTCACACTTTCTTTTAATATTATGTTGCTTGGGCTTATCTTTAAATTATCACAGGTAAAGTCATAAGAGCTGTCACTATTCATAGAAGCACAAGACTGATTCCTGCATTTGAACACAATGATGGACTATACTGACTCCTAGCACCATCTGCTCTCTATTTACTTAGCTCATTTCATTACTTTTGTTTATAGGAAAGAGTCACAATATTTTGAACCAAGATATTCATAATATAATGCAAAATAGTCTCTGAAATTCTTCTTCCATTAAGATTTAGAACTGACTCAAGACACTGGTATTTAAAAGTGCTTTATGCATTTTGCTGTGTGGGATATCAGTCTCTCAAGCTTTGTCTTCACCATTGCTCCCTTTCTAGTAAATAGAAAAGAACCGATGCATACACCCAATGCTCTGCCACAGAATCTTTTGCTCTTTCCGTTACTTTAGTGTAAACTCTGCTGTGATACTCTGGCAAAAGGCATCATTGTTTCTTCTAATACTTTTCATAGTACATGTCATCCTGCTGAAAAATACATTTCTAAATATGTCTTGCCACTTTGCACCAGAAAAAGAAAAACAGATGGTCTCTTCTTTATAATTCTGTAGCTTTCAAACTGTGTCAGAGGTTCAGAAGACAATATGTAGAGTGTGCTGTTTCTGTTTAAAAATTTCACTCTGGACAGTTTTCATAATAAAATACTTTAGCTGAGTTAGTCAAATATCTCATACCAGAAATCTTAAACTGCATGACAGAAATCTTTGAACTAGTTATAGATAAATGAATTAATATTATATATTAAATTTTGGTACTGGTGGTAGGGGTGGAGGTTTAATAAGAAAAATACATTCCGTTGCTCTAAACAAGCAGAATTCTTCTCCCCCCCAAAAGAAAAACTCAAGAAAAATTATAATTCTCTTTTGATTTGTGTCTATGTAATTTGATGATTATTGCTATTGTGGTCATACTTTTTAGAAAGTTCATTCTTTGTGAGGGACTCTGAGTCCTTTCTCACACATATTATTATATCATATCTTTGCGTATGTGTAATTTTTCTATTTTAATCTATAAAAGCTGAAAACAATTCTAGATAGTTTGAAAGGAAAAAATTCTCCTAATGATATAGCTATATATTAAATTTGATTAGATATATACCAAAATAATGTTGACAAAGATCCCACCCAATTTCATTAATTAATTAATTAATTTTATTATTCTAACTCTATGGACGACATGTGGGGAAGGCTATCTGTGTGTATGTATATGACTATTTTCAGGCCAGGTCAATATCAGGTGTTATTTCTCATGCCCTGTCCCCCTTAGCTTTGGAGATAGTCTCCTACTGGTGAGTAGGCCACTGTGGCTAATGAGTGACCTTCAAGGAAACTTCTCTTTATACCTCCTTTCCACAGGGATTATAAGAGTGAATCACTATTTGCAGATTTCTTAAATGAGTTCTGATGATCAAACTCAGATCTTCACTCTTGCAAGGCAAGCATGTTTACTGAGACATCTCTTCTTCCCCCAGAGACTACATCTTCCAAAGCAAGATGATCAATAACCAGACAGAAGAGTTTCTGTGTTTCAATTCCTCTCATGAGGCAAAAAAAAAAAAAATGTGTGAAAGAAAGCAAAAGTAAAGCTGGAGTTAGTGTACATCTACAGCAAAGCCTAATATACTGGAATGATGGGACCATTGCACACAAGAGTTTGCTATACCTGTGACTGCATACACAAGATCAGTATAAGACCAAGCCAGTACCGAGACAAATGTTACCATGTAATGAAAAGGGCTTCTTGAAGTCTTACACGTAGGTGAGAAATTAATGAAAATTAATGTCTACTTGTGGAAGGAGTAGAGGCTTACTTCAGAAATGTGGTCCTTGATTGTCTACCCATGTACCAGTAGATAATACCATAGCAATGCACATACACGCAGCACTAATAGGAGTCAGTAATTTTTTTTAAAAAAGTCCAAATAAAGTTGAAAGAGAAAAGTGGTATGAAGAGATAGATTGGAATTTCAAAGAGTAAATGTGAAGGTTTTTAACATGAATGCGTGAAATTTGCCATAAAAATAAAAGAAAATACAACTTGAAATTTTTGGATCTTGCTTATTTTCATAGTCCGTTAATTTTAAAGTAATATGTTATTATATATATTTATATTCTTGTAGCAATATCTTTATTGTGTAAATATGTAAAATCATATTGTCAATTTTTATATTAATTTCATTTCAAATCTTGATTTGAATAACTGCATAAAGAAAAAGCACTATGAGCCTCCTACCCCATCCCCGCTTTCATCCAATAACCCCTTCCCTTCCTCTCTCCCTTTTTCGGGGCATAAAATCCTCCAACTCAGCCTGTGTGGGGGCCACTGGGACAGGGCGGTGAGTGCAAAAGTGAGGGAGTTCCTTTGTTTTAATAGCCTACCTGCAGCAAGGTAAGACTGCAGGCAGGGAGATTTTTGACCAGCAAGTGGCACTGATCATGTAGCAGAAGATATATTGGAGGGGTAAGTGTGTTCCTGACCCGCCACTCAAGCCCGGTAAGGGAACACACAATTTTCCTGCCATCTTTATCTCCCTGGGTATTCCGAAGGGGCAGCTTCCTTCAGCTAAACCCTCTCTGCTCCTACCCCATCCACGCTTTCAGGCAGGAACACATCCCTTCCTCTCTCCCTTTTTCGGGGCATAAAATCCTCCAATTCAGCCTGTGTGGACGCCGCCGGAATGGGGCAGTGAGTGCAAATGGGAGGGAGTTCCTTTGTTTTAATAACCTGCCTGCAGCAAGGTAGGACTGCAGGCAAAGTGATTCCTGTCCAGCAAGGGGCATTAATTCTGTAGCAGAAGACCCAGCTAAGGGAAGAGTCATTGGAGAGCATCTGAAGGAAGAGATGGGCAGGTGTCAAGGCAAGAATTCCTCCAACAATCTGAAAAGCAACATGAAAACATCAGATCCCAGAGATCTTATGACAGAAGGACTTGAACATCCTGATCCAGAAGAAGTAGAAAACAGTGTCATTATGAAAGCAATAGAGTCCCTTAAACAGGGTATGAATAATTCACTTAAAGAACTAGAGGAGAAGTATAACAAAAAGATTGAAGAGATGAGTAAAGAAATGGAAGAGAAATATAACAAAAGGTTAGAAGAAATGAGGAAATCTGTAAATGACACCCTGGGAAACCAAGAAAAAACAATCAAACAGGAAGTGGAAACAGTTCAAGAATTGAAAGCTGAAAAGGAGGCAATGAAGAAAACACAAACCGAGGACCAACTAGATATGGATAATCGAGGTAAACAATCAGAGACGTCGAAAGCAAGCATAACCAATAGAATACAAGAGATAGAAGAACAAATCTCAGATTATGAAGACACCATAGAGAAAATAAACACTGTGACCAAAGAAAACAGCAAATCCAACAAATTCTTATCACAAAAGATTCAGGAAATATGGGACATAATAAAAAAAACAAATCGCAGAATAATAGGGGTAGAAGAAGGAGAATAATTGCAAATCAAAGGTCCAGAAAATATGTTCAACAAAATTATAGAAGAAAACTTTCCCAACCTAAAAAACGATATTCCTTTGAAAGTTCAAGAAGCGTACAGAACACCGAATAGACTGGATCAGAAAAAAACATCCTCACGCCATATAATAATCAAAACACAAAGCATTCAGATTAAAGAAAGGATATTAAGAGCTGCAAAGGAAAAAGGACAAGTAACTTATAAAGATAAACCTATCAGACTTACAACAGACTTCTCTATGGAAACCATGAAAGCCAGAAGGTCCTGGATAGAGGTACTGCAGAAACTAAGAGACCAAGGATGCAAGCCCAGACTACTATATCCAGCCAAGCTATTATTCACTATCAATGGAGAAAACAAAATATTCCAGGAAAAAAGCAAATTTAAACAATACGTAGCTACAAATCCAGCCTTACAGAGAATATTAGAAGGAAAATCACAACCCAAGGAATCCAACATTCCTAACACTGCCTACAATAATTCAGACATCTAGCGACCCTTCACAACCACAACTCAAAGAAGGAAAACACATACACTCTACTACCCTAAAAAAAAATGACCGGAGTCAACAACCACTGGTCATTAATATCACTTAATATCAATGGACTCAATTCACCTATGAAAAGGCACAGACTTAGAGATTGGATATGAAAACAGGATCCAACAATCTGTTGTTTACAAGAAACACACCTCAACCACAAAGACAGACACCTACTTAGAGTAAAGGGTTGGGAAAAGGTTTTCCAAGCAAATGGACCTAAGAAACAAGCAGGTGTGGCCATTCTAATATCTAACAAAATCGACTTCAAACTAAAATCAATCAGAAGAGATGGAGATGGACATTTCATACTCATAACAGGAACAATTCATCAGGAGGAAATCTCAATCCTGAATATCTATGCCCCTAATATAAAGGCACACACATATGTAAAAGAAACTCTTCTAGAACTCAAGGCAGTCATCAAACCACACACACTAATAGTAGGAGACTTCAACACACCTCTCTCACCAATGGACAGGTCAATCAGACAGAAACCTAACAGAGAAATAAGAGAATTATTGGAGTTATTGAATCAAATTGACTTAACAGACATCTATATAACACTCAACCCAAATAGGAAAGAATATACCTTCTTCTCTGCAGCTCATGGTACATTCTCGAAAATTGACTACATACTCGGTAACAAAGCAAACTTCCACAGATACAAAAAAATATTAGTAACCACCTGTGTCTTGTCAGATCACCATGGATTAAAGTTAGAATTCAACAACAATGCTACCCCCAGGCAGCCAACAAACTCATGGAAATTGAACAGTCAACTACTAAATCACCCCTGGGTCAAGGAAGAAATAAAGAAAGAAATTAAAGTCTTTCTTGAATTTAATGAAAATAAAGACACAACATACTCAAACCTATGGGACACAATGAAAGCAGTGCTAAGAGGAAAGTTCATAGCACTAAGTGCCCAATTAAAGAAAACGGAGAAAGCACACATTGGAGACTTAACAGCACACTTGAAAGCTCTAGAAAAAAAAAGAAGCTGATTCACCAAGGAGGAGTAGAAGACTGGAAATAATCAAACTGAGGGCTGAAATCAATAAAATAGAAACACAGAAAACAATCCAAAGAATCAATGAAACAAAAAGCTAGTTCTTGGAGAAAATCAATAAGATTGACAAACCCCTATCCAAACTAATCAAAGAGCAGAGAGAGAACAAGCAAATTAACAAGATCAGAAATGAAAAGGGGGACATAACCACAGACAAGAGGAAATTCAGAGAATCATTAGATCTCACTATGAAAGTTTATATGCCACAAAGTTGGAAAATGTAAAAGAAATGGATATTTTTTTAGATAAGTACCATATACCAAAGTTTAACCAAGAACAGGTGAACAATCTAAATAGACCTGTTAGTCATGAAGAATTTGAAGCTGTTATCAAAAATCTCCCTACCAAAAAAAGCCCAGGACCAGATGGTTTCAATGCCGAATTTGACCAGAACTTCCAGGAAGTGCTAATACCTATACTCCTTAATGAATTCCTACACTATAGAAACAGAAGAGTCATTGCCAAACTCCTTGTATGAAGCTACAGTTACTCGGATACCAAAACCACACAAAGACACAACCAAGAAAGAGAATTACAGGCCAAACTCACTCATGAACATCAACGGGAAAATTCTCAATAAAATACTGGCAAACCGAATCCAAGAACACATTAGAAAAATTATCCATTATGATCAAGTAGGCTGCATCCCAGAGATGCAGAGCTGGTTCAACATACGCAAATCTATCAATGTAATCCATCATATAAATAAACTGAAAGAAAAAAAACATATGATCATTTCACTGAATGCTGAAAAAGCATTTGACAAAAATTCAACACCCATTTATGATAAAGGTGTTAGAGAGACTGGGGATACAAGGATCATACCTAAATATAATAAAAGCAATATACAGGAAGCCGACTGCTAACATCAAATTGAATGGAGAGAAACTCAAAGCCTTTCCACTAAAATCATGAACACGACAAGGCTGTCCACTCTCTCCATATCTATTCAATATAGTGCTTGAAGTTCTGGCAATAGCAATAAGACAACATAAGGGGATCAAGGGGATTAGAATTGGAAAGGATGAAGTTAAATTTTCGTTATTTGCAGATGATATGATAGTGTACATAAGTGATCCCCAAAAACTCTACCAAAGAACTCCTACAGCTGATAAATACCTTTAGTAATGTGGCAGGATACAAGATCAACTCCAAAAAATCGGTTGCCCTCCTATACACAAAGGATAAAGAAGCAGAGAGGGAAACCAGAGAAATATCACCTTTCACGATAGCCACAAATAGCATAAAATATCGTGGGGTTACTCTTACCAAGGAAGTGAAAGACCTATTTGACAAGAACTTTAAGTCTTTGAAGAAAGAAATTGAGGAGGATACCAGAAAATGGAAAGACCTCCCCTGCTCTTGGATTGGGAGAATCAACATAGTAAAAATGGCAATTCTACCAAAAGCAATCTATAGATTCAATGCAATCCCCATCAAAATCCCATCAAACTTCTTCACAGACCTTGAGAGAACAATAATCAAGTTTATATGGCAAAACAAAAAACCCAGGATAGCCAAAACAATCTTATACAATAAAGGAACTTCTGGAGGCATTACCATCCCTGACTTCAAACTCTATTACAGAGCTACAGTATTGAAAACAGCTTGATATTGGCATAAGAACAGAGAAGTCAACCTATGGAATCGAATAGAAGACACCGATATTAACCCACAAACCTATGAACACCTAATTTTTGACAAGGGAGCTAAAGGTATACAATGGAAGAAGGAAAGCATCTTTAACAAATGGTGCTGGCATAACTGGTTGTCAACCTGTAGAAGAATGAAAGTAGATCCATATCTATCACCATGCATAAAATTCAAGTCCAAATGGATTAAAGACATCATCATTAATCTGTCCACTTTGAACCTGATAGAAGAGAAAGTGGGAAGTAGTCTACAGGATATAGGCACAGGAGGCCACTTCCTAAGTAGAACCCCAGTAGCACAGACAATAAGAGAATCAATGAATAAATGGGACCTACTGAAACTGAGAAGCTTCCTTAAAGCAAAGCACACTGTCAGTAAGACAAAGAGGCTACCTTCCAACTGGGAGAAGATCTTCACCAACCCCTCATCAGACAAAGGTCTGATCTCCAAAATATACAAAGAACTCAAGAAACGTCTAAAACCCTAATTAACCGAATTAAAAAATGGGGTACTAAACTGAACAGAGAATTCACAACAAATGAACTTTGAATGGCCAAAAGGCACTTAAGGTCATGCTCTACTTCCTTAGCGATCAGGGAAATGCAAATCAAAACAACTTTGAGATACCATCTTACACCTGTGAGAATAGCCAATCTCAAAAGCACCAATGATAGCCTATGCTGGAGAGGATGTGGGGTGAGGGGAACACTCATCCATTGTTGGTGTGAATTCAAACTTGTGCAGCCACTGTGGAAATCAGTGTGATGGTTTCTCAGGAAACTTGGAGTCAACCTCCCTCAGGACCCAGCAATTCCACTCTTGGGAATATACCCAAGAGATGCCCTATCATACTGCAAAAGTATTTGCTCAACTATGTTCATAGCAGCACTATTTGTAATAGCCAGAACATGGAAACAACCTAGGTGCCCCTCAATAGAAGAATGGTTAAAAAAGGTGTGGAACATATACATATTAGAGTTTTACTCAGCGGTAAAAAACAATGACATCTTGAATTTTGTATGCAAATGGATGGAAATAGAAAACGCTTTACTGAGACCAGACCCCAAAAGAGGAGTATGGTATGTACTCAATCATAAGTGGATTCTAGCCATATTTATAGGTCTTTGAGTCTATTATAATTTGTGATCCTAGAGATGCTAAATAAGAAGGTGAACCTGAAGAAAATCATATAGTTATCCTTCTAGATATTAGAAGTAGACAAGATTGCCAGGCAACCTTGGGTGCACGGGGGTTGGGGGGTGGGGGTGTGGAAGTAAGGGGAGATGGTTAGGGAGAGGGGAGAGGGGGAGGATTGGGGATGGCTTGGGGGAATGGGATGGGGGAAGGAGGAAGGATGGTTATGGAGCAGGGAAGTTTATATCTCAACTAAGGGAGCCATTTTAGGGTTTGCAAGAGACTTGATTCTGGAGGGGTTCCGTGGCCCAAGGAGAGGTCCCCAGATTGTTCCCTGGGCAGCAGAGGAGAGGGTGCCTGAACTGGCCTTGGCCCATAACCATACTGATGAATGTTTTGCATGTCACCACAGAACCTTCATATGGCGAAGGATGGAGATAGAGACAGAGACACATATTGGAACACTGGACTTAACTCCCTAGGTCCAAATGAGAAGCAGAGGGAGGGAGATCATGAGCAAGAAAAGCAGAACCAGAGGGATCCTTCATCCGATGATGGATGGAGATAGAGACGGAGACCCACATTGGAGCACTGGACTGAGCCCCCAAGATCCAAATGAAGAGTAGAAGGAAGGAGAACATGAAAAAGGAAGTCAGGACCTCGAAGGGTGAGTTCACCCACTGATACAAGGGGACTGATCGAATGAGAGCTCACCAAGGCCAGCTGGACTGGGATTGAACGAGCATGTGATCAAACCAGATTCTCTGAATGTGCCTGACATGGGGGCTGACTGAGAAGCCATTGACAATGGCACTGGGTCTTGTTTTCTGCATGGACTGGCTTTTTGGAATCCTGGTCAGTTTGGATGCTCACCTTCCTGGACCTGGAGGGAGTGGAGAGGAACTTTGATTTCCTACAGGGCAGGAAACCCTGACTGCTCTTGGGAATGGTGAGGGAGGAGGAGAGGGAGTGGGGGAGCGGGAGGATATTGCGAGGAGGGGAGGAAGTGGAAATTCTTTAAATAAATAAATAAGGAAAAAAAAAGAAAAACACTATGAGCCCATTTCTGTATTCAGATTGCAAATACATCATTCTACATTTGTGTAAATATATAGGGGAACAATTGGACAGTGTAATAGAAAATTAATTGAAGAAATGCATAGACCAACTGTTTTCCAAAGTAAAATTTTCAATTTCCTTCTCATCATCACTCTCTGGTAATTTTTGGTGTTGGTAGTTATTTAGTAGCTTATTCCATTGTTATTATTTTTTCTTTGCATAGATTCTTCTCTTAGTCATTCAATTCCAGCAACAGTTTCCACTCCCTCCACTTCTCCCATCACTCTCCCCAACAAATCCATTCCCCTTCCATGTCCTTTCAGAAAAGTGCAGGCCACTAAGAGACAACAGTCAAATACCACAAAACAATATACATTAAGGAAAAGAAAAAACTCTCACATTGAGGCTGGACACATAAACCCAACCAGGGGGAAAGAGTCAATAAAACACCTCCTCCAATCATTAGGAGTCCCACAAAACTATCACACAAGCAGCCACAACATATAGAGAGAGGACCTGGCACAGCCCCCAGATCTCTAGTGCAGACTTGGCACTTTAGTCTCTATGAGCCCATATCTGCCTTACATAGTTAATTCAGTGAACCATGTGCTTTTGGTGTACTTCATCTCCTCTGACTATTACAATCTTTCCTCCTCTTCTTTTGACAAATTCACTGAGCTCAAAGGGGAAGAAACCAATTGAGAACTCCAATTTAGATTCCCTATACACATAATGCCTGGCAGTGGGTCTTGCATGGGTTCCCATCTGCTGACAGAGGAAGCCTCTCTAATGACAAATAGGCAAGGAAGTGATCTACGAGAATAACAAAATAACATCAGAAATCATTTCATTGTTTTGTTCGAGTTGTTTGTTTTAGACACGTCCTGTTGGTTCTACCCTACATCTCTGGGCTATCCAGTCTCTGGTTCCTGGCCATCCAGGCAGTGTTGGGTCTGGGCTCCCTCTCTAGGAATAGACTTCAAGTTATATTAGACATTTATTGGTCGCTTTCAACAGTTCTACACCACCATTGCCACAGTATGACTTGCAGGCAGGACAGACTGGAGTAAAAAAGCTTTGTGTCTTGGATGGTGCCCATTTTTTTTCTTTTAATAGCCTGCAGGGTACCTTCCTGCCCCAAGGAAACTATAATGTGTGGGTGAGGGCACCACGCAGGCACCAGCTCAACATCTCCACATTCAATGAATTGACTATCTCTTATAGCCAGACATGGCTACTAGTGGCAGAACTGGGTTGTATTTTGTTGAATTGTCTGAGAAAGTGTTAATGTTGCCAATCCATGAGAATGGAAGATTTTTCCATCTTCTGATATCTTCTTCAATTTTTTTTGTTAAGACTGATTTTTATGTCATATATGTCGTTCACTTACTTAAGGAAATTAGCCCAAGATAGCTTATATTATTCGAGGCTATGGTGTAAAGCGTTGTTTCTCTGTCTTTCTATGTCCATTTGTCTCTTGTTATTAGGAGAGTTCCAGATTCTCTTTTCAGTTAATATTGCATCCAGACACTTCATTGAAAGTGTTTATCAGTTATAAGAGTTTCCTGATAGAAATTTTATGATCACTTATGCTTACAATCATATAATCTGCAAATAAGGATGCTTTGACTTCTTCCTTTCCCATTTCTATACCCTTGATATCCTTCAGATGTCTTATTTCTTTAGTTAAACCTATAGTACTAGAAAAAGGTAACCCGAAGATGTTAATGTAAGCCAAAAATACAGACTCCTTTGTGTACATTGCAAAGTAAGTTATAATAGAAAATATAACAGTTTTCTTTTTATGTCATGGACCTTGCATGAGTCTGAGCTAGCTCCTTCACTTATATGTTATGGCTGTGGAGCTTAGTGTTCTTGTGGTACTTGCAACAGTGTGAGTGTGGGGTGTCTCTGAGTCTTTTGACTACTCTTGGGACTTTTTTCCTCCTACTGCATTGCCTAGTTCACCCTTGATATGATGGTTTGTGCCTAATCTTATTATAACTTGGTTGGCCATATTTGGTGGGTATCCCTGAGAGGCCTGGTATTTCTTGTTGTTTTGTATCTGTTGAGATGTGCTTGTGACCAAGTATGTGGTTGATTTTAGAGAAGGTTCCATGAGGTGCTGAGAAGAAGGTTTATTCTTTTCTGTTTGGGTGGAATGTTCTATAGATGGTTGTTAAGCCCATTTGTATCATAACTTCTGTTCCCTTATTTTTCTGTTAAGTTTCTGTCTGGCAAATGTAGCCATTGGTGAGAGTGGGGTGTTGAAGCCTCCCACTATTAGTATGTGGGGTTTTATGTGTGATTTAAGTTTTAGTAATGCTTCTTTGTCATTGTTTTTTTATTTTATTTGAAGTCTATAATGTGTTAAAGAATGAATATTATTTGTTTTTTCACTTATTATTTAGTAAGTCTTCAAACATCTCCCTGATATAGTCTGTGATCTATATTATTTATAGTTTATGTAACATTTGGAAGGGGGTCACTAGATAAAGGAAAGCTTATATTACCAGGTGAGTTTCACATCAGTTTGAGATACTTAGAAAAAAGTTTGTGTCTCACTCTTTCCCCAAAGAAATCCAATAAAGAAGAACAAAAAGAACAAAGAAATAGAAATGACCTCATCATACTTGAATTCAGGTGTAGATATTTTCTTGGAGCAGTGGATGACTACAATATATGGTTCAAAGAACTTCCTGGACCTCAAAAATATCTTTAGAGAGGCTATCCTCTGAGATTGTGATAGTGAGAACATGGAAAGTCATACAAATTTCAATAGCGAGCAGACAGGAAAAAAATATCAAATTTTTGGGGAGGGCCCAAGATGAGAAAAATGTTCCAAGATGCACAATATTCAGGTCGGTTCCAGAGCATGCGCATCTACCAAAGAGGGAACTGGCAGAAAGGACAGCAGATCTTGAAATAACAAACACTGTAACTTCAGTTGCAAATGCATCAACTTTGTGAAAAATAGATGGCAGCAGCAAAACAAAGATTAGAAAAGATAGCACTTGTAATGGAGAAGAGATGTAATAGCTCAGTGAGTAATTCAGGCAAAAGTGTCAGGGCATGGGGGGCTGCGATCACAGAAAAAGAGATGATACTAAGAAAACAAAATCTGGTTTCAGTGCTGATGGAGGTATAATCTCACAAAACAAGGGTTCTAGATCCTATGTAGCATTCGGGCCATAATAAAGTTTCCTCTTTCCTGCGGTTGGGTACACTTTAGAGGCCGGAAAACATTTTGGGTAGGTCTCTCCTGAATCCATGGCCTTGCTGGTAAATTTTGTTTACTTTTTCCAGGGACCAAAAAAAAAAAAAAAAAAGTGTCAGATCTAGGCAATAAGGACTGACCTCAGCACATGGCCTCAGAGCAGGAGTAAAGCAGCAGGAAGTACTCAGGAACTGGCTACAAACACAGAGGCTATTTACATATCAAAAGGACTTTTTATTATTTTTTCATGAACATATTTTGACTCCTCCCCAACTTCTTCCAATCCTACCATATCCCTACCTACACAACTTCATCTTATTCTTTATCTCCATCCCACCGCAGTTAAGACATTTATTTCAAAGTTAGCTACCCACCAGGAGGTAGGAAATAGACAAGAGTCCCAGGTAACCTCGGGTGCATGGGGGGGGGGGTGGGAGGGTTGTTGGAAGGGGAGAGGGTTAGAGAGAAGGGAGTAGGGGAGGAATGGGGAAAGCTTGGTGGCCTGGGAGGGGGAGAGTGAGGAAGGATGAATATGGGATCAGGGAAGAATATATTTCAAATAAGGGAGTCATTTTAGGGTTTACAGGAGACTTGATTATATATGGGATCCCAGGTCCAAGGAGAGATCCCCAGATTGTTCTCTGGACAGAGGAGAGGGTGCCTGAACCGGCCTTGGCCCATAACCATACTGATGTATATTTTGCTTATCACCATAGATCCTTCATCTGGCGAAGGACGGCGATACAGTCGGAGACCCACATTGGAGCACCGGACTGAGCCCCCCAAGGTCCAAATGAGGAGCAGAAAGAGGAAGAACATGAAAAAGAAAATCAGTACTGCGAGGGATGCTATCACCCACTGATACAAGGGAACGGATCTAATGAGAGTTTACCAAGGCCAGTTGGACTGGGAATGAACGAGGATGTGATCTAACCAGATTCTTGGAATTTGGCCGGATTCTCTGAATGTGGCTGGCCCGAAGTCTTTCTGAAAAGCCATTGACTATGATACTGGGACTTGTTTCCTCTGCATATACTGGATTTTGGGGATCAAGTCTGTTTGGATACTCACCTGTCTGGACCTGGAGGGAGGGGGGAGTAACTTGAACTTCCCACAGGGCAGGAAACCCTGACTGCCCTAAGGGACGAAGAGGGAGGAGGAAAGGGAGTGGGGGGAGTGGGAGGGTGTTGGGAAGAGGGGCGGAAATGGAAACTTTTATAATTTAATAAAATCTACTCTCCAAAAAAAAAAAAACAAATTGCATTATATGCATGTAAAAAAAAAACAAAAAAAAAAACAAAGTTTGTATTTATAAGCTATGATCACTATCCACACTCTTTTTGTGGGATTTTTATCTACAAATAGACATGATTGTGGTGTTTTGATATTTTGTGGAGTTTAAATTAAATATTATAGCCATTTTATATTTTAACTTTACACTCAGCTATACAAACTATTTCATCTTAATGTATATAGTTAAAATCCTTCATTTTAGCAACTGTGCCATTGTATAGCTATAGTTCGTTAGTAGCATTTCAATAATGGCTATAGAATTTGCTTATGATGTCAACCACTGCTGCAATGGAAATATATATGTATATTTCCATTGAGAGTGAAAATAAATTACAAATTTTGACCTATTTCTTTGATGCAATTTTAGATTTTCAGAAATCTTGAAAAAAAACACAACTACACAGATAATTTCTTTACATCTTTAGTGAGCCTCATTTAACATATAAAATGTGTAAAACAGCAATGCAATGGCCAAGACCTAAGAATTATCTTTAGCCTACTAGTAATGAGTGCATTTCTTGCAATTTCTTCAGTACTTATCGAAAACATACTTTTCCAAGTTTCGAAAACATACTTTTCCAAGTTTCAATCGGGGATTGACATTCAATTTTCATATGTCCTTGTTGTTTGATTGTAATAGTTACTTTGTTGTTTCTTGTCTTTCAAGACCTTGAAACATTTCTTTGATTACTTGCCAGTAATTTAGTACAATGTCCTGTGCTAATGGCTTTTGCAATGTTTTCTCATAATTAAATTGAGGTTCCATTTTTGGCACGAAAACTGATGAAGAGTTCGTCCTTTCACTGTGCCTTAAATCAGGAGGTTTATCTGGTCAATTTGTCTTCCTAATGGTGATGCTAACTTGGTATCTTGTTTAAATGGTGTTCACTAAATTTCTCAGCTATAACACTACAGCATTCTTCTGGCAATAAATTTCCCAGAGAAGATGTTTGTGGACTCTGTTAGTTTCCTATTTCTTTCCAAATTCTCGTATACTAATTTTAATGCTTAGTGGTGAATCTTGCAGCAATAATTTCTGCAAAGATATTCTATTGATGATTTTCTATTAACCTTACTTCTGTTTTTTATAATTGTAATTTTTCTAAAAAGACAAACTACATTTTTTCTCTACTCTTTCACTCTGACAATAACCTGCATTAATACTGATTAACAAATATTTTTGGCAGGATTGTTTATACTCATTTTTATTATTACTACTGATATTTTACATATTGCACCATTTTGAGCTCCTTCTGGTCAGTTGCCATGTGTCATTGGTTTTTTGAAAATGAAAATAAAATATCCTGTTTTTATATGTGAATGTGTTAAATGAGCTTTCCTTTTCTTTTGTCAGAAGTACATTGCAGAAATGCTGTACTTTGATGAAAATAATATTTAGAAAAGTAGATTTTGGTGTTAAAAGTGTGAAGATACTTACTTGTCATGTGTTAACAATAAGTAAAGATATAAAGTCAGAGGAAAATGAATAATTAAATAAATTAGATGTTGTCAAATCACTAACCAAATTAGTTTTACAGTCTCTCTATCAGTCTAAAGGGGCTTGGCTTATACGGTCGTCTCATTTCACATTATGAGACCACATTATGAGATCAAAGTGTTTACTAATCTAATGAGGCTGAACTGATGTTTTCTGCTTTTTTTAGAGTTCCAGAAATTTAATGGGGTAAAACATCTATTCTCTATATTTTGGCTATTTTATTGTTCTTTAATTTTTTGACACTTTCAAGCATGTTTGTACTGAATTTTGGTCATTTTCACCTCCATTACCCTCTTCTATTGTCTATTTCTCCAGCTTAAACCTTTCATCTTCCCACAACCCCTCCTACTTTAATGGATTACAAGCATTTATATTTTCATCTATTGAGATTAACCATGTTGTTGCATGAGCTTGAGTGTTGGGGCTACTTGTTGGAACACAAGAAACTAATATTGACTATAACCATGAATTAAAAGACATTCCTTTTCTCAGCACTCTTTGGCTCCCCAGAACCCCTCAGATATGTGTGTGGTTTCAGAAATCTCTCTGACATACTGGATAAAATTGGTGACTTGCCTAAACTTGTTCAGGTTTGTTGTAGAAAAGATGATTATAAATACAACCACACTGACACAGGTGTACCAAGCTTATTACAGCTAAAACTATTAGACATGAAGTCATGAATACCCTATTTTTATTTTTTAATTTTCTGTTCATTGTCTGCTTACCTTAATGTTACAAATAGATTTTAGTGAAGTTTTCCACCACATTGTTTGTATTTTAACTGTTGATATGTAAGTCACTCCTATATTATTTGCTATAAATAAACAATTATTACTAATCATTAAAATGTTTATTAGGTTTGGAGTCATTTGCATAAGAGATATAACAGTGGTCTAATTACACCATGAATTAACTTTTAATTTTCAAAGAAATCTGAAATTGATACTGGTGTGAAATCATGATGGCTTTTACATAAAATCAATAATATAGTCGTCTACTTTTTTCCTCTAGCTTTTTTCAACACATAGTTGAACATCAGGGGTATTTTTCTTGGTTCAACATAGCTCCTAGAACTCTAATTATCAAAGTAAATTTTGAAAACTAAACATTAAAAACCAAGAGATTTAAACTCTTCTTTATATTTTATTTATCTCCTTTTCATTGAAAATACATTTTTCATACAATATATTTTCACTACAGTTTTTCTTCCCTAAATCCTTCCTTATCTTCTCATCTCCCCTCCCACTCAAATCCACACCCTTTCTTTCTTTTATTAGAATACAGGCATCTAAGAAGTAATAATAAAAAATAAAATGGTGTAATAGGATAAAACAAGCAAAAGAAAATATAGCCAAATGTTAAGCACCAGAAGCACACATAAATGCAGACACACATGTTCACACACACAGAAATTCCATAAAAACACTCTACCGGAAACCATAATGTGATACAAAAGACCTGTTAGGTAAAAAGACAAAAAAATGTCCCAAATAAAGCACTATGAGGTAAAGAATTTCCAGAAATACTGTTTAGTTTGTTTTATTTGGTCATCTCCTGCAGGGAATGGGGTCTGCTCTTAAGTGTGGTCTGTATATGGAATGAGATACCATACTTCAGTAAACTTTGTCATCAAATATCAGTTAGGGAAGGCTTATGGGGTAGGGATGGGAGTACTTGTATACTTAATACTGTGACTCCATCTAACTTAGAACTGTGAAGGCCATCTGCCTTTGGCTAGTCTCTGTGAGTTATTCTGTGCTTCAGGCCTCTGTTTTTTGAAGGCTTTGTTTTCTTGGTATTATCCATCCCCTCTGGCTCTTACATTCTTTCTGCCTCCTCTTCTACAAGGTTTCCTGCCTTCTGAGGGAGAAATTCTTTTTAGGACTGAGTGTTTCAAAGTCTGTCACTCTCTGCATGATGTCTACTTGTGGGTCTCTATATTTATTCCCCTTAAACCCTTCTTTTTTAAAAGTAGATTTTATGAGAAGTTTCTTGATCAAAAAAACTGAGGATAGCTTATGTTGGAGAGGATGTGGAGTCAGCGAAACACTCCTTCACTTCTGGTAGGAGTACAAACTTGTATAGCCACTTTGCTAATGAGTATGGGAATTTCTCAGAAAATTGGGAATCAATTTACCTCAAGATCCAGCAATACCGATCATGAGCATATATGCAAAGGATACTCAATCACACCACAAGACCACCTGCTCAACAATGTTTATATAGCAGCATTATACATAATATCCACAACCTGGAAACAACCTAGATACTAGATGCTCCTCAACTGAAGAATGGATAAAGAAAATGTAGTACATTTGCACAATTGTGTATTACTCAGCTCTAAAGAAAACAATGACATCATGAAATTTGTAAGCAAATGGATGAAACTAGAAAAATACAAACAACAACAAAAAATCCAAACATCCTAAGTGAAGTAAACAAGAATCAGAAAGACAAACATCGTATGTACTCACTCATAAGTGGATATTAGACATAAAGCAAAGGATAATGAGACTACAATCCACTGCTCCAGAGAAACTATGCAACAAGGAAGATCCTTAGAGGTCACATGGTTTGCCCTGGGAAGGAGTATAAGATAAGATCTCCTGGGAAACCTGGGGACAAGGAGTGTGGTAAAAGGGAGGAAATAGAAGTTGAGAACATGAGGGAACTCAAGACCAACAGTCATGGAACCTCCTTGGGACCAAACTAGGCCCTCTATATGTGGGAGACAGCATTAAAGCTTGTACTGAGAGGCCCCTGGCAGTAGGACCAGGATGCGTGCGCTTACTTTTTGGATCCCATTCCATGTGGTGAGATGCTGTGCTCAGTCTTAATGCAGAGAGGAGGGGCTTGAGTCTGCCCCAACTTAATGTGCCAGATTTTGTTGACTCTCCATGGGAGCCCTTATTCATTGGGAGGAGTGGATGGGAGTGGGCTGGGCGGGGGGGGGCAATGGGAGTGAGAGGAGGGGAGAGAACTATGGTTGAAATTCAAACTAAGTTTTAAAAAATTAAAAAAATATTTTTTAAAAATTTTCTGTTTGTATAATTATGAAAGCTTAATCAAATGGTTTATCTCTAAATGAAATGGAGGCTGAGAAGCAATTCTGTGCTAAGAAGGAAGATACTATTAAGTACTAGAGTGCTTGCACTGAAAGAGTACTCATGGAGATTCAGGGATATAAAGAAAGATGTCAGTCTTTTCTACAATTTCCCGTATGCTGAGACAATCTGCTACATATTCCATAGCACACGTCTTCAAAAGTTAGTCCTTAAATACAGTACTTACATATCTGTCTTGTGATTTGACAATATGCAATGTATTATCACCAACATATTGAGATTCATTGAGTATTCTATCATGACAGCAGTGTTCTTGCTACCTTATGGAGCACCTTGGATGCATTTTATGTAGTATATTATTCTCCACTACATATGAAGGACATTTAGCATGTGACTAGCAGCTTTCCTATAGTAACCAGAAGAGGTAAACTCCACTTGAGACTAGATATCACCACTTTTCTTTCACTGTATTTGATAATGTACAACATAAAAATCACACCAGGATTGAAGGATGAGAAAATGAATTATAATTTTTCTTGAGAGAAGCTTCAGGGTCACACTGTCAATGTATGAAAGGATTGAATGTGATTATTGATAAAGAATTAACAAGTTTATATATATAATGTATATGTGTACATGTATATGTAAACATAAATACAAATATATTCTCCAAATCTTATTTGTTATATATTAATTGCTGTATCTATCCAATTAATTTCAGTACCATTATTCTGTGCTTTACAACATTCCCATCCCTGAAAACATCTGTAATTGAGTCGACTTACCAGATACATATTTATATAGCTGTATAAGTAGAAATGTGTGCATATACATGCATCAATAAATGATTTGATATACTTAAGAATGTATGTACACATATACAAGTATGTAAACAAAGAAGAAGAACACATAAAACAATTTCTAGTTCAGAACTTAGATACAGAAACGTCTATGAACTTCTACAGTATGGGTGGTTAGTAGAAAGAATAGTTAAATATCTATCAAAACAAAAAAATGGAATAAAATGTCAATTAGAAACAAAATCAATATATTTTGATAACATAGTTTTCTAGCTTTTAAGTTATCAAATAATATTGAGTATAAAACAGTGTCATATAACTCATGTTTTACTAGACCTTGTCACACAATTATGATCAGACTCTAGGACAAAACAGAACAATATAAATGATAGGGACAAAGTCACTGCTTTATGAATCAAATAGAACTTATATTAAAATTCCTAACAGATACAAGGCTAGCTAGATTTATGTGAAAATATAAAAATATAATTTGAAATTAGACAAATGACTTCAGTGACATTTTGAAATGTCACTTTGAAAAAGCTCAGGGAATGTGCTTATTAGCTTGTAGAGTAGATGCCTAATGACTCAATCAATATGTTCATATATTTACCTTTTAAAGTGTAAAACTTTAAGCCCTAATAAAGCACCACCAGGCAGTCTCCCCATGATTTCTTTAACCTGTTGTGTAGTTCCCATTTCTCAGAGATCTGAGCTCCTGGGAAGAGCTATCTGATAAGAATGTGTCTTCAAACAAGTTAGTAATTTTCCAATATAAAATTTATGTGTTATATTTATCTAATTCATCTCCTGTTGATACATTTACATCCTTTCTGCTGTTGTCCTTTACAACTTAGCTATTTGTAAATTCCCCTTTGTACAGGTCTCATATCTAAATACAACATAGTTCAAGGGATGGGAGAAAAAACAAATTCGTCTCTGATGAATGTGATGGCTAATTTCTTAACTCACTGTCTTTTCCATGAAACACTACATAACAAAATAAATGAAAGAAAAGGAAACACGAGAGTCAAAATTGAAAATTTCTTCTATAAGAACAGCTAAGTAAAGTGATTTTCAAAATTTTCAGAGGCCTAGTTTAGAATTATTTTCAGCGTAAAATGTACAAAGATGGTAATAACCTACTAATTTTCTGTATCTACATTATACATTTACAGAACAAAAGACAACTCTTGACTGAGAAGTATTGATCAAAATATTATGATGCTATAGGATGATCTTTCTGTACACTGTGAATATGTATTATTCTCATTGATTGATTAATAAAGCTGCTTTGGCCTATGGCAAGGCAGAATAAAGTCAGGCAGAAAATCCAAGCAGAGAGACAATGAGAAGGAGATGCCAGCCAGCCACCAAGAAAGCAAGACATGTAGAAAATGGGGTAATGCCATAACCACTTGTCAATACATAGATTTATAAAAATGGGTTAAATTAATTATAAGAGGTAGCTAGTAATAAACCCCAGTCATGGGCCAAATATTTATAATTAATATGAAGCCTCTGGATGGTTATTTGGAAACTGGTGGGTGGGACAGAAACCACTGATTACATTGTGAGTCAAATATACTTACTTTATAATTCAATGAAAAATATACACTTTGGTGGTTGCTGGAGTTTGCCTAAATTATCAACACATTAAAAGAAAGACTGAGGCGGGGGAGAGTGAGATGATTCACAATGTAGACACACTTGCAATCAATGCTGATGATGTAAATTACATTAATAGAACCAGGAAAGTAGAGGAGAAATCTTACAAGTTGTCCTTTGACCTTCACATTTGAGCTGTATAAACACCTACAGATATAATAAGAGAGAATGAGAGAGTAAATTGTGTCATATATAATATAAGTTTTTTAAAAAAGAAAATGGAAAAAAGGAGGGATATTATAAAGAAGAAAAATACAGAGGAAGGGAGAAAAAGTGAGGGGAATTAACACTATGGATGCTTGAAAATGACATAGAAACTAATATTTTATATTCATCTAAATTCTATTACATTTAATATATGTATGTACATAGATATACATTTAAATAAAATTATGACAGTGTAATATGTCCTTCCCCTAATCATCCATTTCTAATTAAAAACATAATCTAAAGCCAGACATAAAAAACTTCTCAATTTTATTTTGAACAGAAAAATCTAAAAGCTCCTCACAACGGTACAGGCATTGCTGTTGCCTATGGTTGTTTCTCCAAATTGGAAGGTTAGGCCCTATTTCTAAACATACTTAGGGCACTGTACATGGAGGTATCAGACTGGAGCTGACTTATCCTCTCCGAGACGCATCTCTCATAGAATCAGAACATAGTGAGGATGTTATTGAGGAAAAGGAACATTCATCTGTTTATCTAGCTGTAAAGCCAGAAACCACAACAATGACTGGACCATCATGATATCCACAATGATGCCACAGAGGTGGTTTTATATTGTCGGTAACCAAACATTACACAAATGGACTTAAGATTTGCTTAACAGAAGCAAATGTGTGCCTGACAATGTATACCTAGCCAAGTACCTGTGACTTGAGAGTCATAAATTTGAGATTAGAACCGACACCTGTCAGTTTGTTTTAAAATACTTATCCTTATACCAATAGGTAAGTTACAGCACTCATCCCTCATCAAATGAGCTTCCTTTTGCAACAGATGCAGACTCTCACAGAGATCAACAATTGTACAAAATGCAGACAATACATTATGGTAAGTGCCCATCCCAAATTGATACATCTGCATTTCATTGCTGCATATAAATCTCAAGGAAAATCACAAAATTGGGGCCATATATGCTTTAAGGAAGAGGCACAGAACGCTTAATGTTTGTGCCTCTTTAATATGACAGAGAAAATGCCCTCCTGAACTCTACACAATGTAGTTACCTGGACAATACCTGCGTAATGACACCAGTTACTATGCCAACTTTGAGAAATTCCACATGTTCACACATATGGATGAAGAGTACAGGTGTACTCTGAGAGCAAGAATTAGTTTCCCCCAGAGGTGAACTCTCTATAAGTTCTCCAATTAAAACTGGCCAGCCTAGGACACTAGTATATTCAGCAAATTAAATGGACTCAGTAAATTATATATACATATATGTATACAGAGGTAGAATGAAAGGTGGTAGATATATAAATAAAGGTGGTAGATATATAAATAGATAGATAGATGGATGGAAGCCTTATAGATTTTATCTACATTTTTCTTTCTCTACTTACTAGTCAATGCCTGATATTTACCCTTGACCTTTATCTCTTTGTGTTTAAGCAATATTTTCTGGTTTTTATGAATGAAAAATGATTTATCTTTGCTTGTTCCTTATTTGTAGCTGAAATTTATTCAGGTATTCAATCAATTTTTGTTCATTATACATCTATTCTATGACAGGACTATGATTTCATGTTATACTAAATATTTAAAAGTGAATTTCATTTTCTATTTTTCATATATCTATAATATATTAAAAATAAGTAAACTGGTGTATGAATTTCTAACATCCTTGTCCTTATATTCTGGTCTTTGTTTATAAGCTCAGTTCTTCTTAAACAACCCACACAGCCCCTTTTTCAGATTATTATTTCTAAAAATACAGTCCTGATGCAGAGAACCCACCCTGTTGAAAATCCCTGTGTCTTCCAATCCTGAGTATGAACATTTACCTTTCTTCCTCTATTAATTGACCCCTTTTCTTTTAACAATTTTCAAGCCACTGCTATAGATTTACATATTTCATGAGGAGGAGTTAAGATTTTAGATCATGGAGAATGAGTAAAAATGATCCTGTACATTCTTTGGTACAGAGTTGAAATGTACGTGTCTTAATATTAAAAAAGACTGACTTAATGAATATTCAATATCTTTAGACACCACGTGATGATTTGATATTTGCACCTCATCCTCACTAACTCTCCTTGAACTCTGAAACAGTTCATGTATCCTCAAACCAACAGTTCATGTTTCGCATTCTACACACTGTATTTTCTATTTTTAATGTAAGTGTTGTAGCTAGTAAAACAGTGAGCAAAATATCTAAGGAGAGGCCTTCAAATTGTTTTACTACCTTGGAAAAAATACACAGCCAGTGTTTTCACTAGTAATCACTATAATTGAGGGAAAAATCACCAGGATGTGAAACAAAATATACCTGTCTTATTAATTGTTTGCTTTACCCTCACGTTCTCTTCATTAGAAAAAAGGAAGAGCCTCAAATAATAATGCAAAGGCTACCACATATTTCAGTCTTGCCCTTAATTTGGAGTTGGAAATCACTATAAAATATAGTCTGTTCTCAATGTGATATTACATGCTAAACTTCATATGAAAATATTAATTGACTAGATTATGCAATAAATGGTATGATATTTAATCATTTTCATCTACTAACAATTTTATTTGGCAAATAACATAGACCATTTCCTATACAGTAGCTACAATAATGTTTATTCTGTGCTCTATGAAAACAAGCATAGAGATAATTTACATAATTCTCTGGCATCAAGAAATTCTCAAGGGGAATGGATTAAATGATAAAAATGTAATCAATTATCTTATATGACAGAATTGTGCTTGATTTAAAAATAAAGAGTAATAATTCTGAAGACTCCTTAGGTTTAAGTATACATAGAGGCAGTTAGAACATGTTGAATCCTCCACTCTCTTTTTTACAGGTCTACAAATAAAAGAAAGAACACGTCTCTGCAGTGCAAGTTTCTTTGTTTGTTGGCACGTTTTCAGCATATTGCTGTGTTTTACTCTAGTCCATGGGCTGTGCGGTGGACTTCCAGTTATGAGGATTATCCTATGTTAGCTGGATTATCTTAAGCTACCTCTCTGAAATATGCAATATGTTTATTGCTTTATTAGTATCGACATTTAAAATATTCTTTGTTTGGTAGGTCTTTAGGTTCCACAATCTCCCTCAATGACCCACCTAGTGAAGATATCAAAGTTGTAAAGAAGCTTCTTTAAAAAATTCTGTTTTCTATACTAAATTACCCCATAAGTAGCCCATCAAAACTCATCAGTATTTAATATGCTTTTATGGAGTCTAGGTAATCATTACAACTGTAATTAAATTTAAATTGATAATGTAATTATAAGCAACAAGATTCTTTTTACAATAGCTATTTTAATGGCATAAAATCTGAGAAGAGTTTGAAATGTATTCCATTAATAATTTAAAGATCTCTTTCCTTTCAATCTACTTTACCACCCATTTTACCAGACTCTGCCTATTTTTAAGATTTTGGAAGGTTACATAAAGATTCCCTTCTACTTCCCTGTCTGTGAAATATGAGCCAGAAATTTATTCCTTGTTTGTTTTGTACTATCAAACTTCTATGATCCTCTGCATCCATCAGTAACAAAAATAAACCATATCATTCCACAGTCATAATCAAACTCTATAAGAAGTTCAGTTAGATAAATATGAAATAAACAAGTTTCAACCTCTTCAGATTCTAACATTGAGTGACTGTCTGGCATTCAATAAAACAAACACATTTTGTTGTTTAATAAAACCACTTCTTCTTAGGTTTTAGGCTAAGAAACAGATATGATACCTTCTGCAAATCACAAGAAATTTTGCATGCAAAATAATTGACCTGAAGCCTGAAGGCAGTTTTATGACTAGGGAATATAATAGCTCATGTGCTTTACAAAGAATTTGCATAAACTAACTTATGCACAGAAACCCTGATTCATATGTGCCTCTGGGTGACAAATACACAACAAACAGGAATTTAATATTCTAAAAGGCTATATCCAAGTAACACCCTTGTCAGTGATTGATATGAGAATCTTTATTCATAATTCATAATGTTCCATAGATTCCTCTTTGTAGATTTTCATTTAGGAAACTTCACAGGCTTCAATTACAGTACTAAGAGCTCATAGCTGAATTTTGTATTTGTGAAATGAATTTCATACAAGCAAAATGTAAAAGCTTGAATCAGTAACATCAAAGAACATGAATCTCCTTAACTACCTTTTCAAGTTATTAAAGACCAGATTAGAAACTAATAACACTGTAGGCTTGTTTCGGATCAGATATGTTAATTTCATTTTATCTCTCAATATATTATGAAAATGGTCTTTGTCATATACCATCTGGATTCACTGCATCATTTTAAATATCATGTATATTTTAGTGACCTTGCGCATAATTTGCAGAGCATTAAAATAGTGGCAGTAAGGAGGAATTTTTAAATACTATTTACTCTTTCTTACTTTGAAATAATTATAGGTTCACATGATGTTCGACAGTGGTAACAGAAGCTTTTACCCTATTTTCCAGTAAAATAATCTGACAAGATTATAACAAAATATTAAAACATGATATTCACATTGAGACAAAAAAGATACAGCCTGGTCTGTGATTAAAAATTTGTCTTCTGTTGCTTCTGGGTAATTATTTGAAGTCCATTAACTGAAGGTTGCTGTCAACCACTCATTTCTTCTCCATCTTTATTAATTTATCATTTAAAGGTCCAATGAATGGAACAATAGACCAGTGATGTTGGCTTATTGTACTTTGATGTTGTCTGGATTGACTGCCTATCAGGAACTTCGATTGCTTTTATGCCAAGTAGTATTCTGAGGTACAGGTGCGTAACTGACAATAACGTGTTGCAGACTTAAGACATGTGGATAGTTTCTGCTTTGACACTATTATGAACTAAATACCTATGCACAATGGTTTTTACGTTTTTATTTTTAAAACTATAATATGCCTACATTTCTCCCTTCCATTTCCTCCCTCCAAGCCCTTCAATATATTCTTCCTTGCTCTCTTTCAAATTCATGACCTCTCCTTTCATTATTCTTTCAGGACTTAAGTCCTGGGGGTACACTACCTGTTTCTACAGAAACTTGAAGTTTCTTTATTTAGAAAACTAAATATTTTATGAAGCCTGTAAACTACTGGTTTTGATTATCACTCAGCTTTGTGAGTTGTGCTGCATTGAGGGCTCAGCAGCATTTGTTCTTGTGCTTTTTTAGCATTACCATTGGCATAGAATAAAATCTCACTATGTATTTAAAGTGCTTATCTTAATGAATTTTGATGCCCTTACAAAGTCTCAAGGAAGAAGAAAAAAATCAAGAAGTATTCTATGTAGGATTCATGGAAATAATCAATTGTTTAGCTTCCTTGCTCCCTACAAACTACAATACTAACCTGGCATGCAAATTACTTTCACTTTTGCAACATTGTCACTAATGTCATGGAAAAAATGGACTGCTCGCTGATAGGGTATAAGGCTCATTCCAAAAGAGAAAATTAATGTCTGCTAGCATAAAACAGGTAAGGACCCATAGCGTGGGAGATCTTAGGCACTAACTAGCCAGGTCTTTACTCTTGTTGCTCTGTTAGATTATTAGGCACCAAGTTGTCTTCTAAATATCTGTGTGCATATCCATTGTCAGCTGCTACTTTTAGCCTCAAACAGAGAAACTTCTCTCAGCAACAACATCTGCAAAACACAAAGATGCATAGTCATTCAAAGTATTGAAAATAAGTGACTTTTGAGGGCTCAGCACTAAACAGAACATTTATATCATCCCTTCAAAGTATAGAAACATCTTGGATGATGGACTCAAAATAATGCAAACATTACAAACTGGTGGAAATGGCTGTAAAGTGCTGTCTCCAAAGTATCTCACCACCAATGCGGGCTTGTAAGGAAGATTTCCAGTACTTGTGGAAGGGCAGGGTGAGTTCAGAGAGACAAAGTATAACAGCGACAAAATGTGCCGTGTACATGTACAAAATTGCCAAACAAGAAATTTAATAAAATGCTATATTAAAAAAGATGTTTACAATAAGCGTAAATTTTATACACTTCCTGCTTATAATTAAGTACAGTCTAAGAAAAACAGATTGACATACAAAACCTCTTGATTTCTAAGACTAAAGTTGGAAACTTCATAGCAATACACAGATCTTTAACATTGCTACAGAAAATTGAAGCCAAAAAATGGTTATGATTATCTTGAATTCAGAAGAGAGAAGATTTTTAGCAGTTTCAGCAACTTAGTATGACCTAGTAAGGGAAATTTCTACAGGTAGGTCTACAACTGAACCATATACCATCTGTATCTTCAATTACCAAATGCTTGTACACCAATTTTATCTTCTGTACACCTGAAATTTTAGGCCAATTCTTTTTAGCTAGCTTTTCATAACTAATCATAGCTACAAGTCCAGAAAAGCCAAACTAAATAAATTATTTATTTGATAGTTATATCAATTTAAAAATAATACTTAATAAAATAAGAAATTTGTATTTTTTCATTAAGGAGTCTACCAGACTTGATTTTTTAAATTTCAGCATGCATCAACTTTATTAATATATGATTTAATTCAATTATTTGTACCTCATATTTATATCAGATAAAAAAGATTTTTTACAAGTACTCTCAATTTCAATTTATTATTCATTTTTTGTTTATATTTTGTGGTGACTGTCATCATAAAATTTTATATTTCAATTTAAAAAATCTCTTTATTGTATGTTTCTAAGTTTTTTTGCCTGCATATATCCCTGTGTAACTCTTGCATACCTAATGCCAGAGGAGACTAAAAGAGCATGTATTGTTCACTGGAACTAGAGTTACAAATGCCTCTGAGCTGTCATATGTGCGTTAAAATTCAAATGTGTACCCTCTGGAGTAGCAATCAGTGTTCTTAAGCACTGACACATCACCCCAGCCCTAACTTTCCTATTTTGGACTTTGATGCCATTATTGTAAATTATATCTTGTGTCTCTGTCTTCAGGGAAAAATAATCTACTAAATGAAATTTTTCTTAACGAACAACTTCAGAGGTCTTGGTACCTGTCAATTCTCTTCTGACTACAAATACAATTTTTTGTTCAGACCCGGTCCAGCTGGATTTGGTGAGCTCCAGTTAGAACAGGCACACTGCCTCAGTTGGTGGACCAACCCCTCACAGTCCTGACTTCCTTGCTAGTATCTTCTCCCTCCTTCTGACCTTCAACTGGACCTTGGGAGCTCAGTCCCTTGCTCTGATGAGGGTTTCTGTCTCTTATCTCCATCTGTCCCTGGACGAAGATTCTATGGTGATATTCGAGATAATCATCAGTGTGATAGTGGGCAAGGATAGTTCAGGCACCATCTCCTCTTCTGTCCAAGGACCTAGCTGGGGACATCCCCGTGGATACCTGGGATCCCGTCTAGAGTCAAGTCTCTTGCCAACCCTAAAATGGATCCCTTAATGGAGGTATCTTCTTCCCTGCTCCTATATCCGCCCTTCCTCCATCTCCACCTTCCCACTCCCCCAAGCTCTTCCCTTCTCCCTTCCCTCTCCCCCACCCTCATGCTCACAACTTTTGCCCTGCAATCTTGTTTGCTTCCAATTTCCAGGAGTATCTATATATGGTTTTCTTTGAGTTCACCTTGTTATTTGGCTTCTCTAGGCTAGTGAACTATAGGCTTAATGTCCTTTGTTTTAGCTAGAGTCCACAAATGAATAAGCACATATCATAGTCATCTTTTTGGGTCTGGGTTATCTCACTCAGGATAGTGTTTTCTATTTCCATCCATTTGCATGCAAAATTCAAGATGTCATTGTTTCTTACTGCTGAGTAGTACTCAAATGCATATATGTTCCACACTTTCTTTACCCATTCTTCCATTGAGGGGCATCTAGGTTGTTTCCAGTTATGGCTATTACAAATAATGCTGCTATGAACATAATTGAACAATGCTTTTGTAGTATGATTGGGCATCTCTTGGGTATATTCCCAAGAGTGGTTTGACTGGGTCCTGAGGTAGGTTGATTCCCAATTTCCTGAGAAATCGCACACTGATTTCCAAAGTGGTTGCACAAGGTTGCATCCCCACCAACAATGGATGAGTGTTCCTGTTACTCCTCATCCTCTCCAGCATAGGCTATCATTGGTGTTTTTGATTTTAGCTATTCTGACAGGTGTAAGATGGTGTCTTAAAGTTGTTTTGATTTGCATTTCCCTGATCACTAAGGAAGTTGAACAGGACCTTAAGTGTCTTTTGGCCATTTGAACTTCTTCTGTTGAGAATTCTCTGTTCAGTTCAGTACCCTATTTTTTAATTGGGTTAATTAGAGTTTTAGTGCCTAGTTTCTTGAGTTCTTTGTATATTTTGGAGATCAGACCTTTGTCTGATGAGGGGTTGGTGAAGATCTTCTCCCATTCAGTAGGGTGCCTTTTTGTCTTAATGACAGTGTCCTTTGCTTTACAGAAGCTTACCCAGACTCTCTGATTGTGGCTGTCAATGGGGGTTGACTGAGAAGCTATTGATAAAGGCACTGGGACTTGTTTTTCTGGTATGTTCTGGCTTTTTGGGACCCTAGTCTATATGGATGCACAGCTCCCTAGTCCTGGATATAGGCGGGAGGGCTTTGGACTTCCCACAGGGCAGGGTTCGCTGCCCTCTCTCAAGCAGGGAGGGGGAGGGAGGAGGAGGACTAGGGAAGCAGGAGGGAATTGAGAGGAGGGAAGGAAGTGTAAATATTTGAATGGAAAAAAAAAGACACAATTTGTTTTTTGTTCTTGTTTTATTTTGTTTTGGGCACCCACCCTGCTTTTTAAAGGTTAGCTTGGAGTCATCTATTTTGTGTTATTTCTTCAGGACACTTTTGGATCCCAACCAATACAACCTGAGGATATGTTCTCTGAAATATATATATATATATATATATATATATATATATATATATATATATATATACATACATACATATGTGTGTGTGTGTGTGTGTTTTCCAATAGCTGATGTTTATAAGTGTTGAAAAGAAAGATATTTCAAAGGTAGAAGAAACTGGATCTCTATCTGCATAATGTCTCTAGCAAAGTGTCACTATTTCTTAGGAATTTTTTTTTCTTCATGGTTATTATCCCCTAGAGCTTTAGAAGATAGATGATCTTTCCTTACCTTCATTTTGTTTATGATTAATGTCAGTCAGTATTATTTGTGACAGCCTAGTAAACATTTTTCAGCATATTACTAGCAATGTTTTCAAGATTTTTCTCTTTTTTTAATACATTCTTATATTGTTAGTGTTACTGAGATAGTGTTTAACAGAAGTTGTATATAGGAAAGAGATACTCCAAAATTATGGTAAACTGATGAATATCCTTAGGACCACTGACTTCCAAATAAAATGCTGGATCTCTCCCTCATTTGGCTGGATGTATCTTGAAATAGACGTTTTAATCCTGAGGCCTCTTGTTGTCTATCAAGGCTACTGTCTTCCACTTCATAAATGTAAAACACAGTTTATGTAGGTTAGTGCTTTATAATCATGATGATTATCATGGGATTAATGTGAGTATAATAAAAATAATGATAGCTAACCTGAAATGAATGAGCCTTAAGAACTCGACATTATGCTAATTAGGTAATATGTGTTTGATGCTTATGACAGCCTTATGAATTTAACAATGTTTCCTGCTGTTTATTTGAAGTAGAACCTACCATTATAGAAAAATAAGAAAAATTCATGGTACTTTAACCAGCTGGGTTTTGCTACTAAACTGTACATTACAGCCTATGTATTTGATAGATACACTTTTTAAACTGAGTTTAGCAAAGTGTATATCTAGTATACAAAATCATTCTTTTACTGAATCAACTTTTATATCTAGTATGCAAAATCATCTTTGTACTGAATCAACAATTAGCTTAATATTTCTTTATTCTTCTTTTTATCTATGGTTTGGATGAAATTATTTTATTGAAGGAGACAAATTTTAAAGGAGAGGATCTAAACTGGGAAAGACAGGAAGTTCTTTAAATAAGGCATGGCAGCCTCAGTTTCCACGTTTATAATACATGGAACAACACAAGCAGTTAATCATAGTAGGATACAAAAGAAAGCAGTACACGTGGAGAATGAAAAGTTCTATGTAGCATTCTTAATATCGCTAAGTATAATTCAAAGGAAAACAGTTATAAGTCGTTGTCAGATGTCAGTCCTCACACCAATACTAAAGCCTAGACTTTATTTTGAGAACACAGACATTTATCCAAACTGTGCTTGCCTAAGGTTGCAGCTCTTGATACTTTCTAAGATTAAATGCACTTACTAGTGCATTTTCTTGTTTTCCATTAACTCAGATATTATTAATCACCACCAACAAACCATCACTAAGTGCCCGAACATAGACAATATGAGTACTATACTCAACTGTTCCTGCCTTGTAGCATATAACTGCATGACCTCATTTGTTTTATGGGTTAATAGAATTGATGTGCTGCTACAAAGTTCCAGTCTCATGAAATCTTCATTAGGAAACTTGAAAGATGTATATCCAGAACCTGCAGAGACTCTGTTTTATAGCAACAGTAGGTAAATAGCTATCAGTGCTATCTTATTCCACTGAGGAGAAACACACTTTGAGAATGGTAAGGTGACTTCCTGTCTCAAGGATGTATGTAATAACTGATACACTGTGAGCAAAAATGTGTCTAATTATATACATATTCGAGCATATTGAATTTAGCCAAGGAAAAATTTTAATGAATATAAGTTGGAAAAAATATTATTTTACTTTCTATTTAAGGATGATTTAAAGTTATTTGAGTCACACTATATTCTATATTATTATAATACCCATAGGAAGCACTGATATTTTATTAAATGTCTCTTTTCCTGCTACTGGTTTTCTTGAAATGAACAGTTTGCTTCCTGTTGCCAAGGAAACAGATTTTTGTATAGATGTAATGGAGCACTGATGTCAAAAGAAACTACTAAAGTGGAAAATTTTCATGTCATTCTTGTTCATGAGGGTAAGCAATTTGCTCTAATCAAAGTGAATTCAAACCCATTATGAGAATGTACAAATGGAAAATTAAAAAAAAATAAGGCTGGTAAGCACTTGTTTTGCTTATTAAGTTTATCCAAAATCAACACAGAAATTCTACTATGTTTCTATTATATGACATATACTTTTAAACTTCCAGTTTATTATAGCATATTCAACTTAAAATCATATTTAATAAGAAGACCATAATAACAACTTTTAAAAGTGGCAATTAAAAATTCAGGTGATATTAGTTGTGAAGGGTCTTAATGTGGTTTGTTTTTCAATAAACAAATAAAATTATTAAACAGTGAAAGGTATAGAAGCTCCCATTGAACAGGTTAACAATTTTCCCAATGTGCCTGACAAACACATCCTTTGAGTATTTCAGTGTTAAAGACTTTCTTTTTAGAATCTTGAGTTTATGATGAGTGAGGTACTGATACTGGGGACTCATTCTCTGGGGCTAGTCTCCTCCTGGTCTGCAGTCTTACTATGAGGTCTCAAAGGTGAACATGAATGATGTCAACTGCACATCATATCCTAAGCCCAAATACAGTGGTTCAGGAATTTGGAACGTTAAATGGTTTCGGGAAAATGGAAAGAATGTTTTTGAAAATTGATTCGTCAAGTTGGAGAGTGAGGTATTGTATTTTGATAGCTCTTAACTAGTAGCCATCCAAATCTCTAAATGTTTTAATTCTGGCATTTTAATCCATGTCTACATGGACTTTTTTATTGTTTTTAGCTTTAAATATCAAGTAAGACTCGCTGTATATCACGACGCCAATCCACGTATCATTTATTTAGAGCTCAGATGTTTTGAAAAGTGACTTGAGATCTGAATGAGCTCTGACAACAGGCCAAAGAGCTTCTCTTGTACGGGTCATGCAATAATCACACTGTGGGGCTGTCGTGATGAGTTCATGGAGGATTAGGGGCCACAGTGATCCTTCAGATGACTTCCACCTGCAGTCTCAAGTCAATACCTAGATCAGTGGTCTTCAACCTGTGGTTCATGACCCCCTTGGCGATCTAATGACCCTATCACAGGATTGCCTATTAGATATCTTGCCTGCCAGATATTTACATTACCTTTAATAATCATAGCAAAATTGTTATAAAGTAGCAATGAGAATAATTTTATGTTTGGAGGTCACCACAACATGAAAAACTGTATTAAAAGTTCATGGAAGTAATCAGGTTGTGAACCTGATCTAGATCCTCAGACACTAGACACATGAAGATCCAGCTGCACCTGTGGGAACACTTAGAAAACCACTCAAGATTTTAGATTTTGTAAGAAAGAGGAAGTGAAATACATTTGTTTAGCAAATTCCAGCAACTGTAAAGGATCTTCATGAAATGAATAGCTTTGAAAACCCCATTTTTGAGGTACAAGTGGTAGGGACAAAATGTAGTCCCACTGCCAGTGGCCCCACAGACTGGCTAAAACTCAGAAGCTTCTGTAAGACAAAGAACACAGTCAATACGAGAATGTGGCAGCGAACTAAATCCAAATGGGAAAAGATCTTCACCAATCCCACATCAGACAGAGGACTGACCTCTAAAATACATAAAAAACTCAAGAAATTAGACATAAAAATACCTAATAATCCAATTAAAAATAAGATACAATCTAAACAGAGTCTCACCAGAAGAATTCCAAATAGCCAAAAGTCACTTAAGAAATTGCTTAACATCCTGAACCATAAGGGAAATGCAAATCAAAACAACTCTGAGATACTATCTTATACTAGTCAGAATGGTTATGTGCTGGAGAGGGTGTAGAGTAAGGAGAACATTCCTCCATTGCTGTTGGCAGCTTTATTTCAATGCTTTTTTAGATTATGTGGTTATTCAAGATAATGCAATAAGTTTTTACCAATTTTACTTACAGTTTTCTGGTCTTTGTAACAGGTTTGCTATGCAGCTAATCAAGAAGTATTTTCATCAGGCCCTATTTAAAATATAATGTTTTTTATTATTATCCAAGTGAACTTGGATGTTTTTAAAGCTATTTACTGTCTATATATATGATAGTCATTGCTCATGCTATGAAAATAAAGAGATAATATCACTTACTTGAGTCAATAAATTTCAAAATATACAATGAAGCAAGTTATATGTGTTGTTATTTGATTTATTCTTGAACAAATATTTTCTGAAAATTTACTCTGTTTCTCAGACCATCTATGCATAACACAAGTTGTTGACACTTTTGAAAGATTGTCTAAACATCTGGTCAACGAAAGTGCAGACAAAATACATCTAAAATTCTTTTTCTCAGCAATGGGTCTATAATTAGAAACATAAAAATAAAATAACATATAAACATTCATAGAAATACAAAAATAATAGAACACACTTTAAATACCTTCTTATATGAGTAAGACCTATTTGGGTAATTTTCTCCCAAAAAAATCACTATTCCTTAGTGGATATTAACATAAAATGGTCCCCCAAAATGCATTAATCACCGACAGGAATTTTCTAATATACAGAAGAGAATAAGTACCCATTGCTTAAAAAATTAATGCATTAAAAAAGCAAAGACCGGAGCATCTGCAGCAGGGTCTTCCTTGTTTCACAGGACCCCTCCCTGGGCCCACTGCTGCCGCCCTTTTGTCTCCTGGGTCCTGGGAAGACCAGCTATCCCTGTAGCAGTGCTGAGGAGTTCTACCCAGAGAGTTGAGTGAGTACTCCCCTGAGCGGTCTGTCTGGGAACAGAGCACAGCCCCTCCCCCTTCAGCTTCTGTGGCAGGGTCTTCCCTGTTCCACAGGACCCCTCCCTGTCCCCACTGCTGCCGTCCTTTTTTCTCCTGGGTCCTGGAAATACCAGCTATCCCAGCTGCAGTGCTGAGGAGCTCTATCCAGAGAGTGCTGAGGAGCTCTATCCAGAGAGTGCTGAGGAGCTCTATCCAGAGAGTGCTGAGAAGTCCTACCCAGAGAGAGCTGAGGATCCCTATCCAGAGAGTGTTGAGGAGTTTCATCCAGAGAGGAGGAGATGGGCAGGCGCCAATGCAAGAATTCCTCCAACAACCTGAAAGGCAACATGGCATCTCCAGAATCCAGGGAGCACGAAACTAAAAGAATTGAACACCCTACTCCAGAAGAAATAGAAGAAATCGACTCTAAGCAGATCTTTATGAAAATAATAGAGGAACTTAAACAGGAGGTGAAAATATGGCATAAAGAAATGGAAGATAAGTATAACAAAAAGATTGAGGAAATGAGTAAAGAAATGGAAGAGAAATATAACAAAAAGTTTGAAGAAATGAGTAAATCCGTAAATGAAATTCTGGGAAACCAAGAAAAAACAATCAAACAGGTAATGGAAACAGTTCAAGATTTGAAAACTGAAATGGAGTCAATGAAGAAATGACAAACCGAGGGCCGGCTGGCTATGGAAAACCTAGGTAAACAAACAGAGACTACAGAAACAAGCATAACCAACAGAATACAAGAGATAGAAGAAAGAATCTCAGACTCTGAGGACACCATAGAGAAATTAAACGCTCTGACCAAAGAAAACAGCAAATCCAACAAATTCTCATCACAAAACATTCAGGAATTGTGGGACACAATAAAAAAACCAAACCTAAGAATAATAGGGGTAAAAGAAGGAGAAGAACTGCAGATCAAAGGTCCAGAAAATATATTCAACAAAATTATAGAAGAAAACTTTTCCAACCTAAAGAACGATATCCCAATGAAGGTTCAAGAAGCATACAGAACACCGAATAGACTGGATCAAAAAAAAACATCACCTCGCCATATAATAATCAAAACACAAAACATTCAGATTAAAGAAAGAATATTAAGAGCTGCAAAGGATAAAGATAAAGTAACTTATAAAGGTAAACCTATCAGACTTACAACAGACTTCTCTATGGAAACCATGAAAGCCAGAAGGTCCTGGATAGAGGTAATGCAGAAACTAAGAGATCATGGATGCAAGCCCAGACTACTATACCCAGTCAAGCTATCGTTCATTATCAACGGAGAAAGCAAAATATTCCAGGATAAAAACAAATTTAAACAATACGTAGCTAGAAACCCAGCCTTACAGAAAGTATTAGAAGACAAATCACAACCCAAGGAATCCAACATTCCTAACACCGCCTACAATGACTCAGACATCTAGCAACCCTTCACAAGCACAACTCAAAGAAGGGAAAAACATACACTCTACTTACCCCCCTCCAAAAAAAATAACCGGAGTCAACAACCACTGGTCATTAATATCACTTAATATCAATGGACTCAATTCACCTATGAAAAGGCACAGACTTAGAGATTGGATAAGAAAACAGGATCCAACATTCTGCTGTTTCCAAGAAACACACCTCAACCACAAAGACAGAAATCTACTCAGAGTAAAGGGCTGGGAAAAGGTTTTCCAAGCAAACGGATCTAAGAAACAAGCAGGTGTGGCCATTCTAATATCTAACAAACTTGACTTCAAACTAAAATCTATCAGAAGAGATAGAGATTGACATTTCATATTCATAACTGGAACAATTCATCAGGAGGAAGTCTCAATCCCAATTATCTATGCCCCTAATATAAAGGCACCCACTTATGTAAAAGAAACACTTCTGGAACTCAAGGCAGTCATTAAACTACACACACTAATAGTAGGAGACTTCAACACACCTCTCTCACTAATGGACAGATCAAACAGACAGAAACCCAACAGAAAAATAAGAGAATTATTGGTGGTATTGAATCAAATGGACTTAACATATATCTATAGAACATTCCACCCAAATAGGAAAGAATATACCTTCTTCTCTGCAGCTCATGGAACCTTCTCAAAAATTGACCACATACTTGGTAACGAAGCAAACTTCCACAGATACAAAAAAATATTAGTAACCACCTGTGTCTTGTCAGATCACCATGGACTAAAGTTAAAAATCAACAACAATGTTACCCCAGGAAGCCAACAAACTCATGGAAGTTGAACTGTCAACTATTAAATCACCCCTGGGTCAAGGAAGAAATAAAGAAAAAAATTAAAGTCTTCCTTGAATTCAATGAAAATAAAGACACAACATACTCAAACCTATGGGACACTCTGAAAGCAGTGCTAAGAGGAAAGTTCATAGCACTAAGTGCCCAATTAAAGAAAACGGAGAAAGCACACATTGGAGACTTAACAGCACACTTGAAAGCTCTAGAAAGAAAAGAAGCTGATTCACCCAGGAGGTCTAGAAGACTGGAAATAATCAAACTGAGGGCTGAAATCAACAAAATAGAAACACAAAAACAATCCAAAGAATCAATGAAACAAAAAGCTAGTTCTTGGAGAAAATCAACAAGATCAACAAACACCTATCCAAACTAATCAAACAGCAGAGAGAGAACAAGCAAATTAACAAGATCAGAAATGAAAAGGGGGACATAACCACAGACACAGAGGAAATTCAGAGAATCATTAGATCTCACTATGAAAGTTTATATGCCACAAAGTTGGAAAATGTAAAAGAAATGGATATTTTTTTAGATAAGTACCATATACTAAAGTTGAACCAAGAACAGGTGAACAATCTAAATAGACCTTTTAGTCGTGAAGAACTAGAAGCTGTTATCAAAAATCTCCCTACCAAAAAAAGCCCAGGACCAGATGGTTTCAATGCAGAATTCTACCAGAACTTCCAGGAAGAGCTAATACCTATACTCCTTAATGTATTCCACAATATAGAAAAAGAAAAGTCACTGCCAAACTCCTTTTATGAAGCTGCAGTCACCCTAATACCAAAACCACACAAAGACACAACCAAGAAAGAGAATTACAGGCCAATCTCACTCATGAACATCGATGCGAAAATTCTCAATAAAATACTGGCAAACCGAATCCAAGAACACATTAGAAAAATCATCCATTATGATCAAGTAGGCTTCATCCCAGAGATGCAGGGATGGTTCAACATACGCAAATCTATCTTGTAATCCATCATATAAATAAACTGAAAGAAAAAAATCATATGATCATTTCATTGGATGCTGAAAAAGCGTTTGACAAAATTCAACACCCATTTATGATAAAGGTGTTGGAGAGACTGGGGATACAAGGATCATACCTAAATATAATAAAAGCAATATACAGCAAGCCGACAGCTAACATCAAATTGAATGGAGAGAAACTCAAAGCCTTTCCACTAAAATCAGGAACATGACAAGGCTGTCCACTCTCTCCATACCTCTTCAATATAGTGCTTGAAGTTCTAGCAATAGCAATAAGACAACATAAGGGGATCAAGAGGATTAGAATTGGAAAGGATGAAGTTAAACTTTCGTTATTTGCTGACGATATGATAGTGTACATAAGAGACCCCAAAAACTCTACCAAAGAACTCCTACAGCTGATAAACACCTTTAGTAACGTGGCAGGATACAAGATCAACTCCAAAAAATCAGTGGCACTCCTATACACAAAGGATAAAGAAACGGAGAGGGAAATCAGAGAAACATCACCTTTCACGATAGCCACAAACACCATAAAATATCTTGGGGTCACTCTAACCAAGGATGTGAAAGACCTATTTGACAAGAACTTTAAGCCTTTGAAAAGAGAAATTGAGGAGGATACCAGAAAATGGAAAGACCTCCCCTGCTCTTGGATTGGGAGAATCAACATAGTAAAAATGGCAATTCTACCAAAAGCAATCTACAGATTCAATGCAATCCCCATCAAAATCCCATCAAACTTCTTCACAGACCTTGAGAGAACATTAATCAAGTTTATATGAAAAAACAAAAAACCCAGGATAGCCAAAACAATCTTATACAATAAAAGAACTTCTGGAGGCATTACCATCCCTGACTTCAAACTCTATTATAGAGCTACAGTATTGAAAACAGCTTGGTATTGGCATAAGAACAGAGAAGTCGACCTATGGAATCGAATAAAAGACCCAGATATTAACCCACAAACTTATGAACACCTAATTTTCGACAAGGGAGCTAAAGGTATACAATGGAAGAAGGAAAGCATCTTTAACAAATGGTGCTGGCATAACTGGATGTCAATCTGTAAAAAAATGAAAGTAGATCCATATCTATCACCATGCACAAAAATCAAGTCCAAATGGATTAAAGACATCAACATTAATCCGTCCACTTTGAACCTGATAGAAGAGAAAGTGGAAAGTAGTCTACAAGATTTAGGCACAGGAGGCCTCTTCCTAAGTAGGACCCCAGTAGCACAGACAATAAGAGAAACAATGAATAAATGGGATCTACTGAAACTGGGAAGCTTCTGTAAAGCAAAGGACACTGTCAGTAGGACAAAAAGGCTGCCTTCTGACTGGGAGAAGATCTTCACCAACCCCTCATCAGACAAAGGTCTGATCTCCAGAATATACAAAGAACTCAAGAAACTAGACACTAAAACTCTAATTAACCCAATTAAAAAATGGGGTCCTGATCTGAACAGAGAATTCACAACAGATGAACTTCGAATGGCCCGAAGACACTTAAGGTCATGCTCAACCTCCTTAGCGATCAGGGAAATGCAAATCAAAACCACTTTGAGATACCATCTTACACCTGTCAGAATAGCTAAACTCTAAAACACCAATGATAGCCTATGCTGGAGAGGATGTGGAGTGTGGGGGAACACTCATTCATTGTTGGTGGGAATGCAAACTTGTACAGCCGCTGTGGAAATCAGTGTGGCGGTTTCTCAGGAAACTGGGAGTCAACCTCCCTCAGGACCCAGCAATTCCACTCTTGGGAATATACCCAAGAGATGCCCTATCATACTACAAAAGTATTTGTTCAACTATGTTCATAGCTGCACTATTTGTAATAGCCAGAACATGGAAACAACCTAGGCTGTTCAATAGAAGAATGGTTAAAAAAGGTGTGGAACATATACGCATTAGAGTTTTACTCAGCGGTAAAAAACAATGACATCTTGAATTTTGCATGCAAATGGATGGAAATAGAAAACGCTTTACTGAGTGAAGTAACCCAGACCCAAAAAGAGGAATATGGTATGTACTCACTCATATGTGGATTCTTACCATAGTTAAAGGTCTTCGAGTCTTTAATTTGTGATCCTAGAGAAGCTAAATATGAAGGTGAACCTGAAGAAAATCATATAGTTATCCTCCTGGATATTAGAAGTAGGCAAGATTGCCAGGCAAACTTGTGTGCAAGGGGGGGGGGGTGGGGGGATGGAAGTAAGGGAAGATGGTTAGGGAGAGGGGTGAGGGGGAGGATTGGGGATGGCTTGGGGGACTGGGAGGGGGGAAGGGAGGAAGGATGGTTATGGGAGCAGGGAAGTTTATATCTCAACTAAGGGAGCCATTTTAGGGTTTGCAAGAGACTTGATTCTGGAGGGGTTCCCAGGCCCAAGGAGAGGTTCCCAGATTGTACTCTGGGCAGCAGAGGAGAGGGTGCCTGAACTGGCCTTGGCGCATAACCATACTGATGAATATTTTCATTGTCACCATAGAACCTTCATATGGCGAATGATGGAGATAGAGACAGAGACACATATTGGAACACTGGACTTAACTCCCTAGGTCCAAATGAGAAGCAGAGGGAGGGAGATCGTGAGCAAGGAAGGCAAAATCAGAGGGGGCCTTCATCCGATGATGGATGGAGATAGAGACGGAGACCCACATTGGAGCACTGGAAGTCAGGACCGTGAAGGGTGCGTTCACCCACTGATACAAGGGGACTGATCGAATGAGAGCTCACCAAGGCCAGCTGGACTGGGACTGAACGAGCATGTGATCAAACCGGATTCTCTGAATGTGGCTGACATGGGGGCTGACTGAGCCCCCAAGGCCAAATGAAGGCTGAGAAGCCATTGACAATGGCACTTGTCTTGTTTCGTCTGCATGGACTGACTTTTTGGGATCCTGGCCTGTTTGAATGCTCACCTTCCTGGACCTGGAGTGAGGGGGGAGGAACTTGGATTTCCCACAGGACAGGAAACCCTGACTGCTCTTGGGAATGGTGAGGGAGGAGGAGAGGGAGTGGGGGGAGCGGGAGGGTATTGGGAGGAGGGGAGGAAGTGGAAAGAGTGTTTTTGGATACTTGAATAAACAAGTCTAACTGAAAAAAAAAAGCAAAGATCTGGTTTTTTGGTGAATCATTTATTTTTATTTTAATATACTTTTTTATTTTATTCTTCACTCATACATTACACCTGATTGCAGTTTCCTGTCCCTCCCTTCTCCACTCCCTCCAATATAGCTCCTGTCCCCGATATCCACTCCAACTTGGTTTCCCTTCATAAAAACTGGCCTTCCATGGATATCAACCAAACACAGCATGTACAAGATAGACTACATACAAACCCTCATACTGAACTGGATGAGACAATCAGTAATATATAAAGGGTTCCAAGAGCAAGCAAATGACTCAGTGACAATCCCCCCTCCCACTGTTAGCAGTCCCAAAAGAACATCCAGCTACACAACCAGAACACATATGCAGAGGACCTAGCACAGACCCGCACAGGTTCTATGATTGTCACCTCAGTCACTGTGAGCCCTTATGAGCCTTGCTTAGCTGATTCTCTGGGCTGTGTTCTCATGGTGTCCTCCACATGCTTAATTCCAACAAATCTTCCCACCCCTTCTCTAGAGAATTGGTTCAGGGCAGAGGTTTGGGTATCAGTTATATGTGGATGAAGTGGTTGTAGGACAGTTGGCTAAGTGTGCTGCTTACAAGTAGGTGAAAGATGGGATGCCGTGGATGGCTGAGAAACTAGTTTATTGTGAATAATTTGAAGTAACATGTACAGACAATGTGTCGAAGGAATCTCTTTGAATGTTCTGTGCTTGGCTTTGTGTTTCGAGAATGTTTGCTCTTCCATCTTTGCTAGGTTACTCTGTTGTCTCCTGGGTCTATTTCTATTGTAGTTTCTTTAAATATCTTTTTACCTTTTCCTATTTTCTTAGATTTTGAATATTCTTATTTTTCCTTTCCCTCTGCCTGCGATAAGGTGAGATACAAATCGCAAAGGATGCAGATTGGCAGTTGATGAAACTGCTCTCATCAGTCAGGGCACGAAATTAAAGCCTGTCTGTTATTTACCGATCATGTAACCATGTCATGCTAACAACTCTCCCAGTACCCATCTTATGGTTTGTAATAAAAGGATTAAAATTTTTATATCTTGATAACTTTCACATTCAAATCCTGGAACAAGGTATTTGACTCATAATTAAATGCAATGAAAGATGACTGAGGTGATGATTCAAAGACAAAAGTTGACATTCTTGATAAATCAAGGGGTTATTAAGAATTGGCCTTAATTCCTGAGGATAAAATGGTGAAACAAATTACAAAAGAAAAGATTAAGATAAAATCATTCTGTACTGACTTTAGCTCAGAATTTTCTTTCCTATTCCAAAAGAAAAAAGAGAATGAATAATGCTATGTAAGTTATTAGAGATAAAAAGCTCAGTGAGGTTTTAATTGTTAGTCTAATTATGGTAGCAGTGTTCTGGTGGTGCAGAAACTTTATTTGTACCAGGGTGCTATGGATCATTACCTTTAGTGCCTTGCTATGTGGAAACATTACGTGTTCTATTGTGGTCTCAGTAAACCTAGTGCTTTAAAGGACATGTATTTAAACAGTTCTTGTTTTGATACTAGAATCACAAAATTTCCAAGCGTAACTACAGAGTTTGGGTAGGAGAATATAATACTAAGAAATGTAAAATAATAAGAAAATACATTAAAATGTTTTCAAATCAACAAATTTTATAATAAAGCAGACTAGATTTTAGTATTCATTCAATTCATTGCAATGATAAGACTTTTGCGAATTTAAACAATCATAATGTTTAAGATAAAAATGTTAGGAGTACAAACAAGGATAATGCGAATAAATACAACATTAGTTGTCAAGAAAGTTAAATCACAAATATGTGAGGAGAAAGATCCCTGACTCAAATCATCATGACAAAAATAATTAAAGAAAGTTTTTGTTGTTGTACACAGGTTATCTCTAATTTAACCTAATGCAGGGTTAAAGATCATAGTGGATGTGAGAACAACAGGGTTTTTAAAGCTCACGGGTGTTTCTAGATGGGTGATTTGCAGACAAATAGGTGATGTTACATGAGCAGAGCATAAACACAGGAGTCAGCTCTGACAACTTCCTAAACGTGACTGCAAAGTGATCACAAGGTACTCATAATACCATATACAACTTTTTGAAACTAAGTTAGAGTGGCAAGGTTGTTATATCTTTTTGAAACATGGTATGATTTCTCTTTCCTGGAACAGGAGTATAGAACCTTTTTGTAGTAGGCATAGCCCAATACTTGAGAAACAGAGGGTTAACCATAAACAGGATGAACCTAGTTTATCTTTACTTTAAGATTCCTTTTTAGCCTAAGATGGAGGCAAGCTGATTCATCAAATGCAACAAAGTCTAATAACATATTAATGTTGACAAACCAATAGACATAAACAATGTCAATGTCTTTACGCTTTCTGTTACTGGCCCATCAATCAAAGATAATTCCTTTTAGAACAGATTTTGTTCAGTTTTGTTCTTGTGCTCAAATTGACATTTGAATTTTAACCAATTTTCAAAGCTACAGAAATCATTTTAATTTGCTCTCTGGAAATATTGTCTTTTCTCCTTTATGTTGGAATTTGAAGTATGTTTCCATAGAAACCATTCCATCAGGCTAAAATTTGAACAGCTCTTAAATGCAATAAAATAGGCTTCACTGTCTTCTCCTACAATGGCACAAGCAACTCAAAAGAGTATTGATGGTTACATTTAATCCCTGTGGATGTTTTGTGGATTCTTTGCATAATTCTTGAATTAGAGACTGCCATGAAGAATCTACCTCCACATCTCTCCTTTCCTACAGTGCTGTGGTTATAGGCCAAGGCCTTGTGTTTTTTAGGCACGGACTTTACCACCAACCAACACCTCCCACCATCTTTTTCCTTCCTTCTTTCCTCTCCCAGTCCTTCCCTTATTTCTTATAATAACAAAATGTGGCCAATGGTTGTTATCAATCATAACAAATTTATTACCAACAAACAGCATACATTTATTTTATCTTATCATATTAAAAGGCAGAAATCTAAAGTACCTTTCCCTGAAGTGGACAGGGCTGGCTTCTGATTCAGAATCCTTGCTGAATCATTTGACTGTGTTCACTCCTGTAAGTCCTGTACTCCTTTTTTAGTCATTTCGTATTAACTCACACTGTCACTTTTGCTGCCACTCAGGTTTAGTCCTTATTTATAATCATTTTGCCATCCTGCTCTACTTACCCACACTTACACTGTTTTCCTGTCCTTAAATTCCCAAATTACTGACATTGTCAAAACCCATTTGCATACCTCCAACTGTATTATGACATGCTCTACATTTTTTATCCTATTATTTCCAAAATTCCACTTCTTCTTTGAACAAAAACAAAGATATAGCATCAAGTACAAATTAAGGAAATAAAACAAAGGAAATAAACATCACCTGTATGGATTCCAGCTTAAGGTGTGTTTGTAGACAAATGGGAGATGTGGCAATTTAACTATAAACAACAACAACAACAAAAAAACAAATACAAAAAGCAAAACAACAGATGACCTGCTCAATAAAAGTTCAGACATTCTATTATATTTTTATAAATTATGAATATCATAAATATTTATACACAATGTTAGGCAATACAAGTTTTAGAATCATTATAACATTTTGTATTACAAAATTAAAGACATTTAAGACCAAATACTTCCCAGATCTTCTACAATTTTAAAATTATAACTATATCTTAAAATAAAGTGTGAGACTCTCTTAATGACTAGGTGGTTCATTCTTTCTCTCTCCTCTCTCAAGTTCTGCCTGTCTCTCTCTCTCTTCTCTCTCTCTCTCTCTCTCTCTCTCTCTCTCCCCCTTCTCTCTCTCTCTCTCTCTCTCTCTCTCTCTCTCTCTTTCTGTCTGAACTTAGTAGCTATTAGCTACCTTGGCTGTAAACATGTCTTTCATTACACATGATAAGTTCACTATGCACATGAAGATGGTTATGTACTGCACAACAATACTTTGGTCAATGACAGCATGTGCAGCATAATCTCATATATCAAATATCTCATATTGTATCATAGACTACACCATACAAGTTAAGTACATTCTTTGCTGAATGTAATATTACAAACTCTTGTAATGGTTCATTTTGCAGAGTGGATAATCACTTTTAGTGAGGACCATTCTAATATGTCCTTTATTTGTATGAATATAAGCTGTTATATACTTAGATTTTAACTTATGTTTTATTTCAAATTACTTTTTAATTAACAGTGAAGGAGTTTTGGATTTGTCTACTTTGAATTAATAAAATGAAAAGTGCTGATTCACATTTGATTATCATTCATGATCTCTGTTTTTATTAATAATTAATTAATTTTAATTAATTTATTTATTATTAATTAATAATTGATTAATTTTATTAGATTATTAATGATCTAGTAGGATTATTTCACATTATTTCTTCTACATGTTTTTACAACTATGTTTAGAAATTTTGCAATATTTATAAACAACATAACTATATTTAGAAATTTTTAAAGCAAAAATATATTGTGGCATTATTTTTTCCGAACCACTGGAGAAATTACCTTTATTTTTGTACATAGTACACCATTCTTAGAAAAAAAGAAATAGAAAAAAATAAGTTCACATGCTCAGCCTCCATCTACCAGAATCCTTCCAGAAGTTATCTCTGAACCCTTTTGGCATTTCATCAATGCTTTCAATTAAATTATATTAAACATTATTTTCTTTTTATAATTTGTTCTTATTTGTCTAAAAACAGTGACAAGATTTCTTATTGCCATTTGCATTAATGGCTAGGAATCATCTGCTGTATTCTTTTCATACTCATCTATTTAATTCCAAAAGCCCTAACATTCTGGTGCCCAAATGCTACAGTATTGTGGTGATCTGACAAGTATTATACAGTAAATATATAGCTGATCCATCTATTAGATGAATCCATGCGAGTATGGACACTACACATGGAGGACCCATTCAGCAGAGCTGCAGGAACACCTGCCTTTTGGAAAAATTGCTGTCAAATCTGTAAAAACCTTGTGAAGTCATGATTCTTCCCTTCAAAATGGAATCCATTTCTAAAATACCTCAGTAGTGTAAGTTTCCTGTATGGCCAATGGAATGACCGTTCCATTCCCCCACACTATGAGGCCTTAGCAACAACATACACTTATTATTTTAACAACCAAATATACATAAAGTCTATTTTCAAAAAGATAGGATGACAGTGCCCTTAACTACTGGGCAGGGGCGAGTGCAGGGTTCAGGGACATTTGCTAACTTTGTCTAATTATTTGGAATGTCAGGTATCCCCTTGGACACTGGCCCTTCCTGGGTGGTGTCAAGTGTTCCTGGAGGGCTGCTTTGTCAGATCCTACTTGCTTATTTTGTGATTCTGACAGGCATGTTGAAACCATTGTTTATTTTCATGGAATTTTTTATCCATGTGTTTAAAAACTAAAACCTGGTAGAGATCTTACTCGCTCATACCTCTCTCTGATTCTTCACTCAAAGAAATAAAGATCATATAGAGGCAATGTACTGAGTACTGAGTTAATTTATTTACCCTCAGATTTTAGAATCAGATCTTCACTTGACATAAATATCCTGCTCTGAGCCCTGAGAGGGTGCTGAGCCCCCCCCCCACCATTTCTAGACTCTAGATACAAAATGAAAGAAAAAAGCAAAGCAATTTGTTAACTTCTTTCTAATTATCATTCCAGAATCAAAAATAATTAAAACTGTCTTGATTAATGTAAAAGATGTGTTGATGTCTTATTTCTATCTCATGCAATGTATGAATCCTCCGAGGCAACTCTAATAATTGCTTGGGTAAAATTTGTCAATAAAATTTTAAAGGAAATAAAATAATTATTACTCTCAAAATAATTATTATAGATTACTATCACTAATATCTACATGTTGTCCAGAACAATTAACTATGGGGCTAGGTATAGATATTTAAAAGGCAGTTTAAAAACACACAGAATATTGAAGAACTTACTTTAAATCATCTGAGTTTATTTATAACACCATAAATAATTTTGTTTCTACTATTCTAGTCTAAAATATGTTGTACTCCTTTCTATGAGATAGAATTAAATGTATTTATGTGTTTAATGTGATAAACAATAATGGGCTGAAGAGATGGTTCAGTGATTAAGAATGTTTTTTGTTCTTGCAAAAGATTTAGGTTTGTCTTATCAGACTGTTAATTGCCACCTGTAACTTCATCTCCCAGATATTCAATAACACTCACACTAAATAAAAATAAATAAATAATTGTCATTTTAATTTTGATGTAAGCAAAACTTTATAGTATTGTTCTATTTAGACTGCATGTAGGGTTTTTAGGAATGAGAAAAGACTAATTGTACTCATCAGGCCTCAGTTTGCTATAGGTAGAAATTAATATTAGATTACCACAATAAGGTCATTATGGATACGGAAGGAGTGGAAATATTTTTTTAATGTTAAGTGTGTCATATTGCCCAATAGAAAAACTTTTAGAAAATCCTATTCAAAAGCTTGAAGTATTTTGTTGTGTTACAGGTTTAGAGGAGGATTGGTAAGTGGTCCTGAAGTACTTCAACAGAAAGCTGTTCTGGTGCTCGGGAGCATTTTAGAGTGAGTATAGACAAGGAGAAACTACTCCAGAATTTACGAAGACCACAGTTTACGATAGAGTGAGTATAGACAAGGAGAAACTACTCCAGAATTTACGAAGACCACAGTTTACGAAGACAGAAAAAAAAATAAAAGGATCTTTACATGAAGATATGAGCAGAAGGTTGGGATGTTTGTTAGGGATTTGATCAGTAAGGCACACTCTGTCTACGTGTTGAAAGAACAGTCTGTTTTCTGCTTTTCTGTGAGGCTATCCCAATAGTGAACCAAACACAATAAAAAGCAACATTTAAGAAAATTAAACTGAACATAAAACCTAGGCAGATGGAGTTTAGTAACACATCTTTCTCTAGATACCTAAGAATTTTATAACCTGGTTTAAAAAATACATGAGAACAATGATAACAAATCTAAAACTTAATATGTGCATGCTGTGAAAACCAAGAATCAATCCACAAAGCAATAGTATCTTTGTAGGCTCAGATGATTTTTAACTGAGTTGTACCAGCCTCATTCTTGTTAACTGGTCTTGCTAATAGAATCTTCAAATCTGTCATACAAGGATGACTGGTTTTCATAATTACTTCAGAGCAACCTTAAAAAGGCACATTATCTGATAATAATGATTTGAAATTGTTTAGTATTTTATAATGGATAAAGAAAAACTGATTATTAATTGGTAGGAAGTCACTTTCTACCTAGTATGAGTCACAAAACCTTTTCAGAAAGAAATTTAGTCAATTACATATAATTAGAACTTACCTTGTATTTTAGCAACTTTTATGAAATTTTGCTCCTAGGAGAAGTTAGATAAGACACATTGTATTCCTAGTCACAATAATATATATATATATATATATATATATATATATATATATATATATATATATATATACATACTATTGTCCTCACATAACCCTAGAAAAAAATGTAAGAATATATGTGACTTCTGCAAGCTAATAATATTAATTACACAAAATGAAGGGGCAGATAGCGTAACAGTAGTTGGATGAACTTGTGCTGCACATAAAATTTCAAAACTTGATCTTTGAAGGAAATAAATGCCCTTGAAATGCCTCTACAATGCTGCCATGCTTAGCTTTGCATTGAAAAAAATGTATCATTAATAAAATGGTGCGTAGACTTACTGAATTACTCACACTGCTCTCTTGGACAGTGCACTAAGTAGTTATGGATAATAACATTGCTATTCAAGGACCATGGAAAGTGAACTTTCATAACCATGTTACCTTGAGGCAAGGTAAAATAAGTAGTCATTTAAATGGATAGTTTAAAGGCATTAAATTTGAAATTATTCCAGCATCTGATCAACTCTCCTTTGAGGAACTTCGGCAGTAGGTCAAGGAAATTAAGAAAATTGTGTTAACAAGTTGAAGAGTCAAAGAACAAGTTAAAATTATCATTCTTCTTATTAGAGAATATTTTACAGGAGTGATATGTCTTTCCTATGAGAAATGAAGCTTGTTCTCACACAAGGCACTTTGTTGCACAGCTGGAAAATACAACCCCCATACAGGGTGCAGCATTCCTTCTGCTTCTGCTTAAGAATGTATTAGAGAATTCCTGGTTAAAAAAATTATTGTTAAATTGGATTCTCTAAAATGAAATATAGAATATCTAAAATAATTTTAAAATAGAAATAGTATGCTCAAAGGACATATTTGGATTTAGAAATAATTGATTCAAATACTTTGATTTTCAATTAACCAGTGATTATTAAGCTAATGTGGCTTTCTTTGATCTTAAAATTGAATTAAACAAACTGTAGTTTTCAAGTGTTAACATCACCTGATGTGCATGGACGAGTAGGTGATTAATCCTGGTATTAATACTTCAGAAAATTAGCAGGATTAACTTATGCAGTTCACTATACAAGTTCGGGTTTAGGCTGTAATTACATAATATCTGGCTTATAGAATCATAAATCACAGAAAGCTAAAGCAATTCTAACTTAAGTAGATGGAGAAACCCATTTCAACATATGCTCCTTAAAGTTGTCATTTTTAAAATTCCCCGAAATATTTATATTCCTCTCCACTTTTAAATAAGAGTGCTTTGTGTTTCATATGAATGTAAAAATATGTACTTTGATTTTACCATGGACCTCAGACAGACAAATGAAGACACATGTTTCTGTCTTTCTGGGTTCGACAACTCTTCAGTCCCAACAAAACACACAGAGGCTTATATTAATTATAAACTGGTTGGTCTATTAGTTCAGGCTTATTACTAACTAGTTCTTACAGCTTAAATTGACCTATTATTTTTATCTATGTTTAGCCATATGGCTTAGAACCTTTTCTTAATGAAGCACTACCATCTTGCTTTCTCTGCATCTGGATGTCAAATGCAGACTGAGCCTTTCCTCTTCCCAAAGTTCTCCTAGTCTGGTCACCCCACCTGTTCTTCCTGCCTGACTACTGACCAATCAGCATTTTATTAAACCAATACAAGTGAGAAATCTTTATAGGGTACAAGAGCAGTATCACACAGTACATAAACTTCTTTTCAATGCTTATAAAATCTTCAGTATAATCTGTGAAATGGTACTCTTAGTGGGTAATGTAAATAATAACAGAAGCATGGAGAAACTGAGCACAACACCAATTCATGGCTTCATTATATCTTCTCAATTGAAGTGACTATATTCAGGAATACCAATAGCCCAACAAAAAGGAAAGAACATGTAAAATTCAATCACTCAGACAAGTATTCATTTTGCAGCAAGTTATTGTCAGTTAATATTTTGACATCTTGGAGCATCCAAGTACAAAAGACAATTTCTGTTTAAACAAAGACATAAAAACCTTCAATACAATGTCATATAATATATTATTGGATAGGAAGATTATGTGTAGCAGAACCAAAGCATTATGAAGTGAGAAATTTCCTTATCCAGTCTGAGTACACTGAAAATATTTTATGAGAGACAATACAGAGTTTGAGACATGGAAGGTGAAGTAAACCCACCCTAATAAACGAGTGCATTCAGAGTCCATACTTAAAGAAATCAGAAAGTTGCAAAGATATAAAAAAAATCAAATTGCCCTCTGTCTCAGAAACACATTTTGTAACAGAAAGTAAGTAATATTTGATATGATTCCTGTGTAGATAAGATTTTTAACTTACATTGAAGTATAATGAAAAACAATACTGCCACAGTCCTCTCTGAAATATCTTCAGTATGGAAGCATGCATGAGTCACTTTGGAAATATGGACTGGTAAAATGGCATATATGTAATCATTCCAAACAACGAAGAGGATTGTCTTATAAGCAATATCATAGCACTCTCAAGGGAAGAGCCTAGAGTTAGATAACTGGTTCACGGAATGATACACAAGTGTAATCTCCTTATTCCACTGAAAGCCAGTCTAGTAAAATACCTGAACTCCAGAATCCTCCATACAATTTGTCAGAGACTCAAAAAGTAATTGAATTCATTGAGTTTCTGGATGCCTCTGATTTCCTAAGTTTCATGTGTCTTAAACCTTTACAGATGTGGCCACACAGAATACTCCCCAGAAGTAAAGATCTCAAGATTGTTTTATGTGTATCCAATCTAACACCAGGGATTGTAGAAATGGAAGAGAATATTGTATATCTGAGAGGTGGTAAAGCACTTAACATGAATTTAGAATGGGGAGTTAGGAGAAAGCAAAACTTGCAGTAGAGAAGTAAATACAAATCAGCCTATGTTTAGAAATCCTGTTAAAAAGTTGTCACAAGAGCAACTAGAATTCATTAGAGAGCTTTAAATAAAGGCATGACACAGATGGGGATTTGAAAAAGACAAATGCCTTATATATTTTCTTATATGTGGAACTTTACTGCAGATCGTCCTCTTCCATGCATTTGACCTAGCCTATATAAGGAAGATAGAAACAGGCCATTGGTGGGTGGGAAGAGCACTTTTATTTCAATGTATAGTGGTCAATGCCATATCCTTAGCATTCAAAGTGCCAATGATAAGCAATTGTGAGGGTTTAGCTGTAGATTGACATCTATATCAATACCCAGCCCCCAAAAGACTCAGGGAATATCAATGAAGAGGGACTAAGCATTTATAAGAACTGGAGATAAGGGAGAAGTGCCTAAACATAACATAGCTATTACACACATGACTCACAGTCATTCTGGTTACCCACACATGCCCTGTTAAATATCAACCCAATTAAAAGAATATGGTATGAAGGTGGGAGCTACAGAAGTCCCAACCTGAACTAATAAACTATTGGCTGCTGATGACTGCTGGAGGAACTGTGCCTTTATCTGTTTTCGTAGCCACTAATATGTTCCTAATGCAGGTGGAGAGTTTGAGAAAGATACCACTACTCTGATTAGTGCTGCTCATTTACACATGGGTGTAACATAATCTACCAGGGCATTATGAATGCACCTATTCAACAAGGTTAGCAGATTGACAGCTCTAAAACTTCTACCTTGTCACGTTTCCCAAGACAAGTATTGTGTGACTCACCACCTAACCCTGTTTTTAATTGGGTGTCAGGGTACACACTCAGGTCCTCACACTCCTGGGAGAAGCACTTCACTGACTGAGCCATCTTCCTTGTCCTCATACTTTTGATATTTTAATCAGCAAGTCAAATGTTGTCTCACAAAATTTCTCTCCATCATCTTAGCAAGAATTTGACACAGTTCTTACCTATAACTGCAAAGGAATAAGTGCAATACTTTCCTATTATTAATAATCAAAAGCTGGCGAAACATAAATTGTGGGACAAAGGGAACGAGAGGCAGAAGGGGAAGGTAGAGGCAGAGAGGAGTGAGGTTGGGAGAGGTAGGAAGAGGGGAAAGAAAAGGAGAGATTTGGGAAGTAGGAGTGGTTCTGTACATTTGTTTGATTTGCTATTCTTGGTACTCTTCCTAAAACCCAAATGTGCCTTTTCTGAATGTTTTTATCACACACACAAACTTACTTATACACCATCATGTAATTTCACTTTGAAATAGAGAACCAGGAATCTTCCAAATCTTAATGCTAGGAAAAGTTTGTTGTCTGAGCTACCTAATGTAGATTGGTGAAAGCACTTAAAACACTACTCAGAAGTTTTCTTTTTAGTTTGCGTAAATTATATGTTGACACATCTGAAATCATAATTTCAAAAAAAGTTTTCTGAAATTAGATTTCATTTGAGTACAAGTACAAGTGACCTTTAGAGGTTTTAAGTATAAAACCATGAGGCTTACATTCAGAAATAAAAAATATAATTGTTAAGGATAGAGTACCTTAGTTCATTGAAGCTGTCCTGTATTTGATAAGTGTTTTTAGATGAGCCATTCTTTTCTTGGCTAGCAAAAGGAATAAAGAACATACTTCAATATAGCTTTGTTATTGTTGTAGACTGAGACCATTTGCTCATTTCCAGCTGCCCAAACATGAAATAATCACACAGAAATTATATTAATTAAAATACTGGTTGGCCTTTAGCTCAGTTAATTCTTAATAACTAATTCTTACATCTTAAATTAACCTATTCCTATTGTTATTATTATTATTATTATTATTATTAATTTTACCACAGGTGCATGATTTACCGGTAAGGTTCTGTCTGGTGGCAGGTGCCTTTTTCCTTTGGCAGCTACATAATGTCTTTCTCATTACACCTACTCTATGTCTTACAGCCTGGTTATATTCTGCTAAGCCATTGACCAAAACAGATTTATTCATTAAGCAATAAAAGCAACACATAAACAGAAGGACATCCCAATTCAGGTTGTTAATTCCAGAGCATTAGTATGTACTATATTTATGTTGTAGCTTCAGTTTGGCCAAATTGCTGACCTCATAATAAGTCCTCAAAATTTTTAAGTTCATTAGATCTTTGCTAACCAAAATTGTATGTTTTCCATTTAGTCTTTTGCAAATAATATCTTATGAATTTGTATAATAATTTGATAGATTTCTAATTATATGTATATACTTTGTGTTATGTGAATATAATCCAGTACTTTTATTTTCTATTACTTCCCTGAAGAAAGACTTATGACTTGTGTCTTCCAACTCTTCCCCTACTTGAACTCAATTTCAGCCAAGTTAGTAGGAAGATGAGGACAGTTGATCCTTTTATTTGTGATAATTTTTGTGAATTGTTTCTTCATCCCTTAGGTCTTTGTTTTCTATTACTTTTTACATTGATCCTTACTTAATATCTATATGAAATTTTGAACATTTTCTTTTAACACTTGAACTTAATTATTGAAATTAATCTCTGAAATGAAATGAATAGTTCTGAATTTAGCTTCTTTCCTAGTTTCTGTCTTAATTCTTCTCTTGTTTTTTTTTAAATTTGCAAAGTCATGGAAATTTATTTTTTGTTTTGCAGCATTTTCTTGATTATTAATTGATAGAGGAGGGTCCGAACTACTGGGAAAAATGCCACCCCAGGAAATGGGGTCCTAGATTGTGCATGAAAATAGGTTGAGTAAGTCATAGGTTGCAACCCAACACTCAGATTTCTCCATGGCCTCTACTGTAGATCCTGCCTCTAAATTCCTTCCTTGAATTCTCACCTCAATTTCCATTCAGGGTTAGTACAGTTGTAAGTGGAAATTAAACCTCTTTCCTACCAAAGTTTATTTGATTATGGTCATTGTCATGGTAGTAGAAAAACAAACTCAAAAAGAAATGAAAAAAGCATAGTCTACTACCTGGTACAATTCATTTACTTAATGAAAAAATGTGGGTTAGGGTATTTTCCTTCAATGTGATAGGGAATACATGAAGGAATATTCATTCTACACATAAATAAAATATTATTATTCTCCTTTATCCCCCATTTTCTCTACTTCTTTCCCACGAACATTAACCTTTTGAGTATGAACTGTTTTGTTAAAAGACTCATAGTTGGTGCGGGAGAATTGTCTGTATCTGTGAATCATGTTTTAAATAAATGCTGCTTGGCCAGGCAGGAAGTATAGGTGGATCAACCAGAGAGGAAGTAGAGGTGGGGCGATGAGAACAGGAATATTCTGAGAAGCAGGAAGCTCCCTCCGCCATTCCTGCCCAGATCACTGGAGAAGCAACATGTGAGCTAACAGCTGAAAAAGGTACCAAGCCATATGGCTAACATAGATTAGAATAATGTGTTAATATAAACTGCAAGAGTTAACAAGAAGCCTGAGCTAATGGGCCAATCAGTTTTATAATCTTATGGAGTCCTCTGTATGATTTTCTTTGGGGTATGCCGATTGTGGGGTGCTGGGTGGAACAGATACACCAATAAGCCAGCCCCTCATGTTACACATAGTTTAATAAAGTTGTTTCAGGTTTTTCCCCGTGTTTTCTAAATTTAATCAAGCTTTTAAAGGTAGATTTAAAAAATAAAACATATTCCACAATTCTATTAAGATGAAGTCTGATGTCATGTTATATTTCCTTGAAAATGATAACAGTGTGAACATTTATCTAGAAAAAAGAAATTGCTTAATTAACTACTGAGGATTGCTATAAATGAAAGAATGTTATATACATTGTAATCAAAGTGAAAAATAGAGAGCCTGTTTTCTTCCAAACAAATACTATGTACCGATAAAAAAGTGGTCACGGTGGGATAAAGACATCAAAATCTAGAAATGTTGGGCATTTCAAAAGCATGAACAACCTGAAAACTGATATAGGCATTCATTGTAAGTTTCTTTTGGAAGCTAGATTAACTGTATTGACTTTTCCCCAGGCCTTTAGTTAACGTAAGGTACTTGAATCTGATAAATATCTGCAGAAGCCAAATGGAATGATGTCTGAATCTTGTCTCTATAGTCTAAAGCCAAGTGGTCCCCAACATTCCCAAACATATTGACTGCCCCATAATTGCAAATATTCTTAGCAAATAAGGTAGATTTGCACATGATAAGAACTGCCTATGACAGAATAAAACAACCTTCCTCATGAAGAATAAAAGCATTACGTATACTAATTGTGGTGATTTGAAAGAAAATTTCAGTAAAGGCTTGGGAATTTTAACTCTTAGTCCCCAGTTGATGATGCAGCTTGGGGAAGCTTTATGAGGTTTGGCCTTCATGGAAGAAGTACATCACTGTAAATGGGCTTTGAAATGTCATAGCCTCACCCCACTTCTCCATTGATATATCTGCTTCATGTTTATGGATGAAGATGTGATATTTCCATTCCCTATTCTGCTGTCATACATACTCTTTCTGATATTTTCCCCACCATGATAGACTCATCTCCCTGAGTAACTATAAGCTAAAACAAACTCTATCATCCTTAAATACCTTCAGTCATGTTGTTTAGTCATAGCAATACGAAGGAATCTAATCTATTGAACATGATTAATAAACATTGATACAGAATAGTAAAGAGTAAACTGGTTTGTTTCATGTTTTCAAGTTTCAATTCAGTTTATAGAAAACTACATTTTAAAAAGGATGTATAATACTAAAAATATTTGAATAATTGGCATCAGTATATTTTCAACAACCCATTAAATACAATAATTATTTAATGATATTAATTCAGATGATACTAGGATTAAATTGCTTTCTCTTTTATTATACTTGTATAATAATTATAATATCATATTGTCCAAAGATAAATTAAGGATACAATAATATAAAAACTGTGCAATTATAAATTAGGCCATAATGCTGACCAACATTGCTTCCCTTTACAGTTTTAGCATGGATAGGTGTAGTATGAGGGCCTGTTTGTTGGGATTTCTGTCTGCCCTGTTCCCCAGCCATTTAGCCCCAAAGAAAATCACACAGAGGACTCCATAAGATTATCAGCACCCCCTACCAGCCGGAAGTATCCTGGAATACTATGCCAGATTTGCAAAAAAATGAACTATGAGTATTTTCCTTTGTTTAAAAAAATAAGAGGGGAAAGTGGTATGTGATAATTGTGTGTATACTGTCAATCATGTTTTAGATAAATGCTTATTGGCCAGGCAGGAAGTATAGGCGAGAAAAGTAAACAGGAAGTATAGATGGAGCAAAGAGAACAGGAGTATTCTGGGAAGCAGAAAGCTCCCTCCGCCATTCCTGCCCAGATCACCAAAGAAGCAGGATGTGATTTGTCCACTAAAAAAGGTACTGAGCCATGTGGCTAACATAGATAAGAATAATGGGTTAATATAAACTACAAGAGCTAATGGGTCAATCAGTTTATAATTACATGATTGACAGAATACAGACAATTCTCCCGCAATAAGATTATAAACTGATTGATCCATTAGTTCAGGCTTCGTATTAGCTCCTTCAATGTATATTGCCCCATTATCCTTAACTATGATAGCCACATGGCTCAGTACCTTTCTCAGCCTCGCAGATTACATCTTGCTTCTTCCATGATCTGGGCAGAAATGGGAGGAGTGGGCTTCTTCCTCCCTAGCCTTATCTTATTCTCATTGCCCCACCTCTACTTCCTGTCTGGTTGACCCGCCTATACTTCCTGCCTGGATGATCAGCATTTTTTTAAACATAATTGACAGAATACAGACAATTCTCCCACACCAGACAGGACCTCTAATTTTGTGTATAATTTCATATTGTTCTTTAACAGAATTTGTGAAACCATTAGACTACAGTCAGGACTATTTTTGTGATCTATTGTGTCTTTTAAAATGTAACCTAATATTTTAGAACTCCTTCCAGAAATACTGATGATAGTTAGAAAGGCTTTGAGATTTTAAACAACTAATATGGACATGGCCAATGGTTAAACCAATTTGTATGAAAATCAGGAAATAAAATCTGAGTGTGCTGAGTTATAGAGTTCTCTCAAAAATCTATAGGGACACTGTATTATCTGTATGTAAATCTTGCATCAGGAAAAAAGTCTGGGCTACAGATAATAATTTAATGGTTGGTTAATTTGCTCTATTAATTTTGTCACTGTAATCTGGTTATGTGATGGCAAATGGAATGATGATAAAGCTTTTGGGAATATGTATGTAACAGAGTGCAAGTAGCATTCAGGAACTAGTGTTCCCTGTCTTCAAAGATAGTCAAGAATTACTTGAGTAAAGAGAAGAAAAAATGCCATTATAATTGCAACTTAAAAACTAATATCATGCTATAGGAAAAGAGGGCATTTTGTTTGTTTGTGTGTTTGTGTTTAGAGACATTTCAAAGAGTCCAAGGGAGACAAAGTTGGAACAGTAAAAAGCAGAACATTAAATACAAATATTGGAGAGGAAAATTCCTATTGCCTCTCTATATGACCCTTTGTGAGATGTCACTAAGGATTTGAAATTAAAACTAGGAGCTCTGTGTATGTGCCTTTAATCCTAGCCTTTGAAAGACAGAGGCATCTTCAGGTTCATAGTGGTTTCCTGGCCAACATCAGCTACTCGAGAAATTGCACATAAACAAACAAACAGGGACCAAAATAACCTTGTTCAAAATAAAATATTACACTGAGAAAACGTGAAATATTTACATTCGAATCCTTGTGCAGTAGTTAAAATACCTTGTAGGCTAAAGTAGTTAATATTTATTAACAGTTAAATTATATGTTAACTTCTTTAAGATCAATAATTTTAAAAACAAATGTATAGGATTTCCTGGTAAAAGTTAATTATATACGTACACCTCTACAAAGCTTCTTAACATATGTAAAATATATTCAATTTATTTGTGATTTACTTATATATCTCTTATCAATCAAAATGGCTTACTTGAAAAAAACCTGCATGTATTATCTATGTCTAAATCAATGAAGTAAGATAAACATGAATGGTGTCAAACTTGAGTATAAGCAGAGAAAAGAACACTGAGTAAAATAAGCTTGTGGCACACTCAGTCATATTTCCTCTCAGAAACACTGACTAAATAAGAGACTCCAATATATTTGAATTGGATGAAACATAAACAAGTATATAAATCAAAAGTGCTTGTCACAATATTTATATTCAGTTCATACTTCTTAATCCAAGTAATGTCATATTTTATCATAAAATGTAAAATAATTTAAAAATCAAATAGTGTATAAGCAGTATCATGAAAGTTAATGAATATCCTTGCTACTTACACCTAAATTTTCTTTAAGACAATAAACTGTTTGTGGGAGATACACAGGTTCTTGTTTTCACAAATAATCATTTGGGGAAACAGGAATAGTAAATACATGGGTTTATCTTTTCAAGAGAGATGAATAATCTCTTTCCCACTCAGAAAACTGGGAACTGATGTAGTTAAAATCCTGATGACCTTTGTGGTATCTGTGTGGCTGTGCCATAACTAGATCCTTCCTCATAAGGCTATCATCAGCTTGTCAATATATAGATACTGTCTTTATGGAAGGTGTCATATGCTCTCAGACTATACACTAGATATTTACAGAAGATGTCATGAAACTTTACAAAGAAGTTCAGTGTAGTAATGTCTAAAGATTTATTGTGCACAAGTGACTTACCAGAAGGAAAAATTTTACCAAGTTTTGCTTTGCTTAATTATGCCAGAAATAAACAATTAGGTGTTAGACTCCAGATTTTGAACCAAAACTGGCTACTGAATTGGTTAGTAGATACTGGTTGACCCAAATATCTTCTCTCCTCCCATTATTGTTACTTTACTGACCAGGGTGGTTGCAGAGAATCTCACATTTTTTTGTTTTTAAAAGTATATGTCCATGCATTTATCTAAGCATTCCATAATATATGGAGATATTATTTACCCGTTTTTTGAAAGGTACACTGCAAAGGCACTTAGCAAACTCAACTATAGTACTAAGGTTCTAATTACTAATCAATATACTCAACATAAATATGATTACTATTTTGTTCAAGGGACTGCCTAAATGTTTCTCATTATAGCCTACATTGACAGCATTAGTGTCATTTTACAGGGTGTCAAAGTATTGTCTCCATCTTTGTTTTACTCCACCTGGTTCTGTTAATAAATGACCTTGCCCATCTGTAATCACCAGAATCTGAGGAGCATCTCTGGCAGTTATCCGTCTGATAGATTTGTAGACAAGATGTGTTTTATTATGGAGTTCAGCCTCTTTACATATATCTTGTATATACAGCTCTTTATCCTTCTTTGCTCTTCTTTTGGCCTTCCTTCACAGGTAGTTGTGTTTTCTTGCCTGCATATTGATCCTTCATTTCTTTTTAACTTCCTTCGTTCTTCTGCCAGGTCAATCATCTCTGCAAGTAAACTATTTTGCATAACCAAACGTCTCTTTTGAAACCTGCTCTCTTGATTTCCTATCATTCTCTTTCTACATTTGTAAAGGGTTATTTAATGATTGCTCTCATCCTTTTTTTTTTCAATGTTTCTTTTATACTCCCTCCATACAGTTGGGTTTATCAGTTGTTTACAATTGATATGCCAGTTTGTCTTGACTGGCATGACTTTCCTAAGTTTTATTTGAATGAACAAGTTGGTGATCTGACACGAAGTCAGCACTAGGCAATGACTGGCAGTTTTTGATGCTAGATAAGAGTATCCTGCTGACCAGAACGTAGTCAATTTGGCTGTACTTGTGTTTTTCAGAGGATTCTCAAAAGTCCAGCATCTTGAAGGTTTAACCTGCTTGAATTTTATGCTGGATATGTACAAACAATTTGCATAGCAGAAGTTCAAACTGTTGTGTCCCTCTTTTGGTCCTTTGTTCCAATGCACATGTTCCCATGACACCATAGTCTATTCTTTCTTCAGATCCCATTCTTACATTAAAGTCACCCATCGTGACTAGTATGTCATTCTTATGTGCACTGTTGACCTTGTTCTGTAGATTTGTGTAGAACTGTTGATGGCATCTTCTTCTGCGCCTGCCATTTGTGCATATACCTGCATCATAGTTACTGGATGTGTCATTGTAATAAATATTCAGAACCTCAGGCAAACAGTCAACTTTGTCTACCTGGGGAGAAACCACAGTTCAAAGGAGGAACTATTTCAGATGTCAAGAGGCACATAGGTATATCAAGGGCTACACTGCAGGCACCAGAAGTGGTTTGGACAGCAATATACATAACAACAAAATTACATTTATATGGGATGCTTGTCTTGAGCTGCCTTCATTAAAACTCTGAAACTTAGACAATGAAATTCAGCTATGTGTTTGAGATGGCATGTCTCAGGAGGATTCTAGGCATCACACAAAGAGACAGGCTGCAAAATGATGGCATTAAAAATCATCTCCATCTACAGATGGAAGCAAACTATGGGATATGGCAAAGTACTTGAGATACTTTGGTCATGTTATGGAAATGAATGATGGTAAATATCCGAAGATAACATTGCTTAGAGGAGTGCACGGGATAAGGTAAAGAGGAAGAACCAAAGAAAATAAACACTGAATAGACAACATAACAGAAGACTGTGGCATCTTGAATAAGATGATAACACAGTCTCTAGGACTGGATAGTAGGAGAGGAACAACTGGAGAACGGTCATAAATGGGCTGCCCATGCATGCTTAAGCATTGTCGAAGCATAAATGATAAAATGAAGTTTTAAATACATATATAATTTTGTCAGTATTAAAGTTTTATTATTTTTGTTTCATTTGATTTTATTTCTAAGATAGCTGGCGTTTTTACTTTTAAGATCTCACTGTGTGGGGTAGATGGATCTGTAACTCACAATGCATCTCAGATTGATCTTGAACTCTCTATCCTTTTTACCAAGGTTTCCATGTTCAACAATAATGTGAGGACCATGGGCTGAGTACTCCAATGACAAGGTAATGATCATCATAGTGGGTTAAAATGAGACAGAGAAAATTTTACTTTTCAACACACAATTAAAATACAGTAAAATGTATATATTAAAAATAAATAAATGAAGAAACACTTACTGCCTTAATAAAAATCAAACTAAATTCATAAAATATAACAATTTTAGTTAAAGTCAAGATCAGAACAAGAAAAAATAATCTTATGTGAGTATTCAAATGCTAGGGATTGTGGTCAATTGTCCAAGAATATATATATATATATATATATATATATATATATATATATATATATATATTTAGTATGTACACTTGGTATGTCATTTATATAACACTAAAATATATTAGCAAATGCTTTTAGAATGATTAAGAAAAATAAAAGAACATATACTATTATACTAGTATTCAATATGTAGACTATGAACAATAAATATACAAAATATATGGTATTTGCGCTACAAATATACAATGGTATAGAATAAAATGTACTACTACACTGATATTTGATATTTTGATCCTTTTCTTCTCTTTGGAAGAAAAGCATAGCAAAAATTAGGGAAGATATAGTTGACCTGAGCAAGGGTGTCACTCAAATGGTGTTACCAGAATGCTGCAGGGCAGCAGAATATACATTCGATTCAACATTATACAGAATATTCACTAAGACAGACCCATGTAGTAATTAAACACATCAAAAATACATGAGGAAATATAGAATTGGAAGTACTTATTTGAACTTCAATGAAATGAAAATAGAAATCAGTGACAGAAATGCAACCAGAAACCCCTAAAGTACTCCAGAGTCAAACTGAGTTCTGAATTTTAATGGAAAGTAGAATCCACAAGAGAAATAGCAACAGCAAAATTGTTTTGAAAAATCTTAAAAAGAAAACAGTACAACTCGGGCTGGAGAAATGGCTCAGCGGTGAAGAGCACTGACTGCTCTTCCAGAGGTCCCGGGTTCAATTCCCAGCTCACAACTGTCTGAAAATCCAGTCCCAGGAGATCGGACACCTTCACACCAATGCACATAAAATAAAGATAAATAAATCATAAAAATTAATAAGATATAAATAAAAATAGAAAACAGTGCAACCCAAATTTTATTGCAACGTAACAAATCTGAATTTTGAATAAGAAAATTATAAACTTATTGGTGATGAGGAAAAAAGTGTTTGAAGACATCAGAAAAAGATTTATCCTAAAAATCCTTGTGAAACTAAAGACTAAATTGCTAGTTTTACGTCCCAACAAATAAATAGGCCTTTGATTGAACCATCCTCAGGGAGCCCTCTCATGATTCCATGATGTTCCTCCTGTAAGATGAGAACCCAGCCAATGAAGAGCCTGGATTCCTCATGATAACAGAGGGAGAAATATCACAGATTGCTCTGAGACCAAATATATTGTATAAGATGGATGAAAATATAGTCAGAAGGATTTTGTAGAAGTTAGTCAAAGGAAGGTTATTTCTTCACTCAAACTAGAGTATTTTTATGTATTAATTTCATTCCCTTAATAGTTTTCAATTTGTTATGTTACATGACTTTGGCCAAAACACACATATACACAAATACACCCACAGAAAGAAAGAAAATAAAAGACAATCCTAACACCTGAATCACAAGTCTTGTCATAATTGAGACATGATATTCTAAACTCCCCAAAAGATCATAAAATCATTATCTACCAGAATATACTCTGATAAAGAACAAAAGTACTCCCTTGTCTCTTTCTGACCAGTAAATTCAAATGAGCCTGTCATTCACCTTAATAGGAAGGCACCGTCAAGAAATGACTGTTTACGAGGTTTTGGGAAAGTATAAAGCAAACTTAAAGAAGTACGTTGACATGTTAATCTCTCCAGATATTTCCAACTCTCTGCTCATGAAGGTCATTCCTCCATAAAGGTCTCCAATCTCTGACCATTGCTTATTTTCCTGTTTATAAGTGTGTTTTTTCCTACAGGGGTGTCCACTTTCTTGCCTCATCTTCTCTCTCGGTCTGTAAGAGAGTTTAGTTCCAAGACTTAGACACTGTTCATCCTATTTCTGAAGCTATGCAGAATTCTTAGACAATAGAAATAGACTCATGCATTTTATAAATGCTAGTGAAACTTCTGCGACTACTGTGAACTCTCAGTCTTTCATGATATTCATATTATTCTGTAAAAAAGTTGCCCACTTTCTATATTATACTGTCATTTGAGAAAGCATACAGTAAGATGGGTATGGTGGTGTCAGCCCTTAAGCCAAGCACTGGCAGAGGCAGAAGGATTTCTGTTAGTTCAAGGTCAACCTGATCTACAGAGTGGGTACCAGGACAGCCAGAGTTGCACAGAGAAACCCTGTCTTGAAAAAAATTAAAATAAATAAGCAAAAAGACAAATAGACCATACAGTAAAGCTTGGTGTTGTTCAGTGCTGAATGGCATGTCTAGATTATCTAGGATATGAGAGGACCTCGATTCAGTGCACATTACTTAATATCTATCATGCTCAATGACCATCTATTAAACTTAAGAAATGAAGGGCATGAACTAAGGAAGTAAATGGAAAGTAGAGCATTATGCTTAATGTGGCATTCTAAAATTGATGAGGGATTTTACAAAAATACTTAAAATTCAATAAAGACTACTGTAAATACAAACATTTGTCACATTCTAGGAAACTTTAAGGATCCTTTCAGCCAGTTCAGTTATTGTCATTGTTAAGATAGACGACTGTCCGTATAACTATATCCCCTAATTATTTTGTTATGTCCCAGAATGCTTCCTGCTGCCTATTACACAGCCCCCGTGAAAAATGAGCCTCATTGTGCTGGTGTTCCACACCTCTTCATTACCTGCTGCTGAAAAGCTTCCCAAGCTAATAATGGTCCCAGAGCTCCTGATTGATATCATTCTCACTGTTAATAGATTATGTATGTTTCTGGTCTGCTACCTGTGAAATCTGTTTTCTTAGTCTTAGAGAAATTCATTGTTCTCTTTGGAGAAATGTTTTTTTATGTGGAACATAATTACTTTAAAAGTAGCACATAAATAATTATGTCTCATTGAGCAGGGCTAGATCACTCAATTGAGAAATAGTTTACAAACCCAAAGGACTTCATACTGCATGCTTTAATTCCAAATATTCTGTTCATATAAACAAAAACAGATGTTAACCAAAGTTTGAGACAACTATTTAAGATAGTAACACTGAGATGTTTGTAAGGAGTTCACACTGCTAGTAGTTACTGACATCTGTAAGCAACATTTTATATTTTTGAGAATTAGCATTTTTCATTGAGCAATACATTTTTCTCTACTCCACTCCCTGCCTCTCCCCTCCCCTTCAACCATGTGAGCATCATTTTATTAACCAAATGGTTTCGGTCTACTAAAATTGCTCAGCAGCACTAAGGATGTGGTTTGTTTATTCCTTAAAAAACCTATCCTGTCTGTTAGTTTTTCTTTCTTTATTTCTTTAACAAGAAGAAACTGTACACATTTACTTAGTATGTTTCAAAAGACCAAGAAAGCCCTCAAAAGGAAGCTAATAGTTAGTTAAATAAGAAAACGTGAATGTTTATTTTCTATGTTGAACAGAGACGAGGGGGGAAAAAACAGAAACTGTGGCAAGGTGGAAAGAAGATGAGGTCCATTTTAACAAAGTGTGTTGTACAATATTGTTTCAGTTTAACTTTTCGTTCTTATAATAGGAATGGAACTTCCTTCCTTGTGTATGAAAATCTTCTCTATGGGATTTTATTTCCAGTGTTGGAGAAGAAAAAGAGAAAGGACACAAATTTTTCTTGTCTCTTTTTTTTTTGTTTTCATTTTATTTGTATTTGATTCACTTTCTTTTTTTATTTACTTAAATGCGCTTTATTCTTATATAATATACCCTGATTATATAATATTAATATAATATGGTTGCTACTCCCTCTACTCCTCCCAGTTTCTCCCCATCTTCTCTCTCATCTAGATCTACCTATAAGGGATAATAATAAAATAAATTATAAAAAGATAAATCAAAAATTAACATGCTAGAGTTGTATAAAACAAACAGAAGGAATAGAACATAAAAAAGTCATTTAAGGCTGATAAAGACACAGAGACCCTCTAGGTCACACACTCAGGAATCCCATGAAAACACTAAACTAGAAGCCATAATAAATATACAAAATACCTATGAGGTAAAAATGGAGAAAACTGGAAATAAAAGAATATAAAATAATAAATAAGATATTTTTTAAAAGACATGACATAGCATTATGAGACTAGGATTTCCAATGATACCAGTGAGTTTACTTTCTGTTGGCCAGTTAGTGTTGGGCATTTAGCCTATGCTTAATAGTAGTATTTCCCAAGTGATAGTCCCTTGTAGAAAGCAGTATTTTTAATTGCAAATGATTAGCAAATGGAGACAGCTTCTGGATTAGGAATGGGGACATGTGTCCACATCTCTTTTAGCCTCTGGGACTTCAACTGGTAAAGACATGTGCCGGCCCTATGCATGCTGCCTCTGGGAGTTCACACATGTATCTATCCTATTGATTTAGTCTTGGTTACTTGGTGTCCTCCATTCCTCCTAGCTATTACACACTTTCTGTCTCCTTTTCCATGGAATTTCCTGAGCCCTGAGTAGAGGGTATTGATGAAGATATCCTATTTAGGGCTAAGTGTTCCAAGGTCTCATTCTTTGTATAATATCTAGTTGTGCGTCTCTAGTCTGCTCCTATCTGCTTCAGGAGGAAGCTTCTCTGAGGATGGCTGAGCAAAACACTAAGAATAGCAGAATGAGTGCCCCTAGATTTATTTTATTGCTATTTTTCAACTTTGTTTTCTGTTTTACTCTAGAGAGCAGAGTTATCTAGTCTCACCCAAGCAGTATCAGGTCTGGGTTTCATCTTGTGGAGTGGATCAAATCAGATATTGGTTGGTTACTCCAATGAGCTTTTTACTACCATTGCAATAGCATGTCTTGCAGACATGACATCACTGTGGATCAAAGGAATTTTACCTGGGTTGGTGTTTACATTTCTAAAGTACATACATGTACCAATGACCCTAGCATGTGGGCTCAAGTTTCTATGTAGGCACTAGTTTGACTTTGTGTTCAATGAATGGTGTAGGTGTTCTCTTCAGCAGTAAGTTTTGCTGTTGGGTTGTGGAGAGCAACATTAGTTTTGGCAACAGCTTAGAATATTTGAGGGTTCCCATGGGATCCTCCAGCAAACAAGTCAATTAAATGCAACCCAATGTCAGTACTGTAAGTTTCATTTGGTGACATGACACGACCAGTTTGGGCTCTGTTATTTGATGACTTCATTTTAGATTGTTTTCATATGTTTATATATTTTACTAAGCTTCTCCTGTATTAAGCTTTTCATACTACCCCACATACAGTCCTTAATTTTAGCTGTCTCTTTCTGTATTCTCTGCCTGATCCCCCTTTCTCTTCCATTCCCCACTTGAAACTCCCATTATAATTCCCCCATTCATGCATAATTTTCTATTTAATATCCTTTTCTTAAAAAGATCTTTCTATTTCCTCTAATCCCTTACTGCAAACTACCCTCTGACATTTTACAAATTGTTTATCATTGGCTTAGATAATATTCACAAATAAGCAAATAAATACCATATTTCTTTTTCTGTTTCTCAGTTACCTTACTTGTAATGATTTATTTTCTGTGATTTTCATTATCTCATTGTTTTTAACAGCTGAATAATATTCCATAGTTTGACATTTTCTTCATCCATTCATCTATTGAAGGACGTCTAGGTTGTTTCCAATTTCTGGCTATTATAAATAGAGAAGCAATGAACTTGATTGAACAAGTGTCTCTGTGGTAGGATGTCGTGTCTTTGGGTATATGCACAAGGGTAATGTAGCTGGATTTTGAGATTCCATTTTCCTGAAAAAGAAACACCATAGTCTTCCATAGTGACTGAATGTATGTTCAAGTGAACTTGAACTTCCACCAGAAATAGATAAGCAGCCCAATTACTTCTTATACTATAGAGCCTCAACTGTCATTTGCTTTATTAATTTTAAACATTGCGATGTGTGTAAAATGAGATCTCAAGGAATTTTGATTTGCAATTTTTCTGATGATTAAGGATATTAAACATTTCTTCAAGCAGTTGTTAGCCATTTGGGGTTCTACTTTTGTTAATTTTTTGTTTTCCTAAGTACTTCATTTTCAGATTGGATTATTTGTTTCCTTGATATATAACATTTTAGCTCTTTATGTATGTTGCATGTTAGCCCTCTGTTAGACATGCAGTTGGTGAACTTTTGCCATCTGGCTAGCTGCTGTTTTCACTGAATGATGGTGCTCTTTGCTGTGCAGAATGTTTTCAGAGGTCACATTTATTATTGATTTTCTTTTATTTCTACCTTATTGATTTCATCCCTGAATTTGATTAATTAGCAATTATTCTTTATGAGTGCTATTTTTTTCTGTTTTTCCCTAGAGTTTTCAGGTTTATTATTAAGTTACTATTATGAGATTACATACTATATGTGTGTGTGTGTGTGCATTTAGTATATACTACATATACACACACGCAGACACACACATATGTATATATTACATATGAATTTAGTACTTATGAGTATGCTTCTTAGAAGACTGGGAAGCAGAAATAGAGAAAAGCTCCTGGGAAAATTTGGAGCACGGTGGAGGAGAGCATAAGGGGGAAGGGGAGGAGAACATGAGGGAACAAGATGATGGTCGAGTTGAGCAAAGGACAAAGAGGGAAAGCAGAGAAAGAGATATCATGATTGAGGGAGCCATTATGGGGGTAGCAAGAAATCTGGCACTAGAGAAATATCCAGAAATCCACAAGGATGAATCTAGTTAAGACCCTAAGTAATAGTGAAATGTGTACCTGAACTGAGGGTTAACCTGTAATCAGATTGATAACTATCTTAATCATGATCCTAGAAACTTCCTTCAGTATCTGATGGAAGCAGATGCAGAAATCCACAGCTAACACTGGGACAAGCTCCCAAAGTTCAGTCAAAGAGAAGGAGGTGCAATAATATAAGCAAAGGGGTCAAGATCATGATGGGAATACTCATAGAAACTACTGACCTGAGCTTATGGCAGCTCACCTACTCAGAAATGACAGTATGGGAACCTACATAGGCCTAAACTAGGCCCTATGAATGTGGGTGACAGTTGTATGACTGGGTCTGTCTGTGTGGTTATTGGAAGTGGGACCAGATTTTATTCCTAGTGCTTAAACTGGCTTTGTGGAGTACATTTTTCTGGAAATATACTTTGCTCGGCCTATACTTAGGGGAAGGGCCTTGGTCCTGCCTCAAAGTGATATGCTCGACCTTGTTGACTCCCCTTGGGAAGGAAGGAAGCCTTACCTTCTCTGAGAAGTAGAAGGGTGTGGAGTGGACTGAAGGTGGGGGTAGTATGAGGAGGGGATAGAGATGTAACTAGGATTGGTAAGTAAAATGAGATAAGATTGTGTTTAAAATAAAGTTAAAAAGAAGCCTGGATATATCATATGCTAATTTTCATTCCATTATGGAAAGTATTTAGTTTTTTAATTTCTATCTTGACCCATTTTATTCTGTAGTGACTTGTTCAGTTTTCATAAATTTGTAAGCTTTCTGTTGTTTCTGTTGTCATTACTATCTAGTTTTAATTCGAGGTGGTTGGATATAATACAGGGAGCTATTTTAATTTTCTTGTATCTGCTGAGATTTGCTTTGTAACTGAGTATATGAACAATTTTCAGTAAAATTCCACGGACTGCTGAGAATAAGTTAATTTTGCTTTGTTTGGCCAAAATATTCTGTTCATAGGTCTATTTGGTTTATAATGCCAGTTAGCCCCAACATTTCTGTATATTTTTGTTTGGATGAACTGTCTGTTGGTGAGAGTGTATTAGTGATGACCCCCAATATCAGTGTGTGAGGGTCAATTTGCGATTAAAACTGTGGCAGTGTTTCTTTTATGAACTTGGGTGCTTTTGTGTTTGGGGAATAGACAAGAACTGTAATGTCTCCTTGGTAGATTTTTTATTTGATGAGTTTGAAGTGTCTTTCCTCATATCTTCTGATTCTTTTTGGTTTGAATTCCATTTTGTTAGATTTAAAATGGATATACTAGTTTTCTTATTAGGTCTATTTGCGTGGGATATTCTTTGTATTCTTTGTATTCTTTTAACTGGAGATGATGTCCATTCTGGATGCTCGGTATGTTTCTTGGATACAACAGAAGGGTGGATCCTGTTTCCACAACTATTCTGTTAGTCTATATATTTTCATTGTTGAATTGAGACCATAGTATTATAAAAGTAGCTCAGCAGTATAAAAAGTAAAGTTGAGGATTTATATAATATAAATCATAATTAAATGCCATGCAAAAACACATTTTGGCTTATAGTTTGAAGAAGTTATGAGTAAAAAAATCATCCTTTAAATAACCAAAGAATTAAAGTGTGTAAAATAGATAGAGTATTTAAAAATGACGTATAGGATACCAGTTAATTTAAGAGTATTTACAAGGAATACTAATTCATTTCAAGAAGAATTTAATAATGATAACATTTCCATCATAAAACATATGAAACATTGACAAACATATCTAGAGAATGTGACTGGATGTAGAAATGGATAAAATTTTTCAGATAAAGGTAGTAACACAAAAAACTATGATTGATAAATTCTGAATAATTACTGAACTTAGGTGAGATGTATATAAATTCAATTATACTACTTTCCCTGAATGAAATATGAAATATTTCTCTGTATGAAGTAATAAAATATTATTAATTATGGGTTATAAATTTTTTTAAAGGCTATCTGCATAATGAATCACAACTTCAAAATGGGCAAAATATACATAGCACAGAGAGCTATTTTTCTTCTACATATTAAAATATATTCAAATATATTGTTATAGAAGGAATTCCGTTTAATAGCACAGAATACATTTTCTTAGAAGATTGAAGAATTAAATGCTATAACTTAATATTAATAACAATGAAGGAAGCATGCATGATAAATGTAATGTGCATCATTATTTTAAGAAAATACTTTGTCACAAAAGGCTGGAATTCCACAGACACAATTGTGCATGCACAAACACATACACGCGCATATATACGTGTGTGTGTGTGTTTATGTATATATAAACCATTTTAAAGAAATAAAGAATCATTGAGAGAACAAAATGGTTGTGTATGTTAATCCTTGTAATTCTAGTGCTTGGAAAGCCAGGAGGATGCCATGAATTCCAAGGCCTGGGCTATCTAAAGTTTCAGGCAAGTGTGGGATGCAGAGTGAGATCCTGTCCAAATTAAAAGAAAATTAAATAAAGAAATATGCACAACAAAACAAAAAAAAGTTTTAAAACGCTAAATCCTAGTTGTTTAAACATTAACATATTTTTCACTCTATGAAAACTTTTGTTTTGAATGCTAAATTGTGGTATCAAAATGCACAGATGATTATGACCTCTTAGAATTTTATATTTATTTTCCCTTGATTTTATAATATTTCTAATAAACCTAAGGAAAAACAAGTGTAAAACTGTATTAAATAAATTGATATTCAGGAAATAAAATTAGTGGAAGAGTATTTTTTATTGAATTAAATGGAATAATTTGAACAGTTAAAGACTGTTAACAAATTGCTACTGAACAAAATTATACACTTCAGTACTTATCTCATTATATTCACACAAATTAATTTCCATATGATCACTCTTAGGATAATAATCACTTAAGAATTACTGTTGGCAGATGAAGCCTGGAAGTAGCTTTATAAATTGGACAGTTCTGATATGAATACAAGAATTCAGATGAAGGGAAGCTTTATTGAAGACTACAGATATATGCCTATTAATTGTCATGCCAGCAGTTAAATAGATTCTATATATTTCCCTAAATCACTCCACACAAAAGGATGAAAAATACAAAAAGAAAATAATAAAGTATTTTTGCTTATTATGAAAAATGAATTCACTGATGATTCTTATTTTTTATTACTGGAAGAAAACAAAATAGTATATACTTAAGATGTTTTTGCAAATATATCTGCAAGAGAACACAAAGAGATGAATATAAATGGATATATATGTATGTGGAGGGTTGATAGTTGGCAGATTAGTTATATATATTATTTATTTATATCTATATAAATATTTATATCTAGATAGATAGATAGATAGATAGATAGATAGATAGATAGATAGATAGATAGATATCGAAAGGGAGTGGAGGGATTGCCTTTTATCAAGAAAATTATTAATTTTATTATTAAATAAGAAAATTATTTTGCATGAGTGCAGAAGAAAAAATGTCCCCACAATGGCCACCTTCAAACTATAACTTGATAGCTTTAGTCAGAACAAATACAACAACTGCCAAGCCAGTTCAACTCTAATGTGCAGGTCTGAAAACCCAGAGGGTTACTGGTTCTTGTTCTTGCTTAACAAGTTCTTGTTCTTGATTAACAAGTAAAAGTATCTTTTAACAATGAAAGTGAGGTAGGGCAGAAAAGTAAGGGATGAGGAGGTTATTGAGGGTGTAAAAGAGGGAGAGAGGAAATGACTGGGAAGAGAAGGATCAGCAGACAAAACACACACACACAATGAGAGAGAGAGACAGAGATGTGGAGGAGAGAAAGAAAGAAAGAGAGAGAGAGAGAGAGAGGGGGAGGGAGGGAGGGAGGGAGGGAGGGAGGGAGGGAGGGAGGGAGGGAAGGAGGGAGGGAGACAAGGAGGGAGGCAGGGAGGCAGACAGGTGGGCAGGTTGGCAGACAGACAGACAGGTCCCTTGAGAATGGACTTACTTTTCTAAGTTTCAGCACTGATTCTAATGCTAGAAAAAAATGTCACAGACATAACAAAGTATTGGATTTTAACACTGGCGTGTTAGCCCATTAATGTAACTATGCTGGGACCTTGAAGTGAGGGAACCATAGATGAAGTGTAGTTAAATATCTTCTTTATGTATTATTACATGGATTTACTATTTTCTGCTTTAAAAATGTTTTTATTGAGCTGTATATTTTTCTTCACTCCCCTTCTTTCTCTCCCCTCCCCTTCTACTCTCTCCCATGATCCAAACTTACTTAGGAGATCTTCTCTTTTTCTAATTTCCATGTAGATTAGATCCTTGTATGTCTCTTTTAGGGTCCTCTTTGTTATGAAGGATCTCTGGGACTATGAAGTATAGGCTAGTTTTCCTGTTCTTTATATCTAAAAGACACTTATGGGGGAGTACATAAGATATTTGTCTTTCTGAGTCAAGCCTCATTCAATATGATGGTTTCTAAATTCATCCATTTGCCTGCAAGTTTCAAGATGCCATTATTTTTTTTACACTGTATAGTACTTTATTGTGTAAATTACCACATTTTATTTATTCACTCTTCATCCAAGGAGCATTTAGGTTTTTTCCAGGTTCTGGCTATTACAAACAATGCTGCTATGAACATAGTTGAGCACATGCCTTTGTGGTATGATTGAGCATTCTTTGAGTATATACCCAAAAGTGGTATTTTCTGAGAAATCTCAATACTGATATCAAAAGAAGCTCTACCAATTTGTACTCCCACCAGCAATGGAAAGAGTGTTCTCTTTACCCCACATCCTTTCCAGCATAAGTTGTCATCAGTATTTGTTTATCATGGCCATTCTTACAGGTATAAGATGGAATCTCAGAGTTTTGGTTTGCATTTCTCTGATTACTAAGGATGATGAGCATTTTTTAAAGCATTTCTTTAAGTTAGTCTGTTGAGAGTTCCCTGTTTAGGTCTGTACGCTATTCTTTTTATTGGATTATTTGTTCTTTTGACCAAAGTTACATCAAGTTCAAATAAGAAAATTAAATAGACCTATAACTGCTAAAGGAATAGAAACAGTCATCAAAAGTGTGCCAACTCAAGAAAACCCAGATCCAGATGGTTTCCGCACAGGATTATAGAAGATTTTCACAGAAGAACCATTATCAATACTTCTCAAATTGTTACACAGTATATAAACAGAAGGAACATTGCCAAACTCTTTCTATGGGGCTGCAATTAACCTGGATTCAACTTATTTCTAGTTGAAACTTTGACTCTATTTCATTCTCTAGATTCTCTCACTAAGAATATAATGTAACAGTTTCCTAAGGATTCAGTAGTGTATCACTGACTAAAAATCATTGTTCATTAACAAAATTTAACTGAATTTCAGTGGCTTTAAGACAGAGAGGCTTATTTTTGTATTTAGTCTGCCATAGTTGCAAGAATGTCCAACATCACTAATGTCTTTTGCAGAGAGGAAAGATGTGAAAAGCAAAATAACATTATTTTGTAAATTATTCATGATCCCATCACCAACTTACTTACACATGTATAACAGAAATGGGAGTTGAAAGTAGAATAAGTTTTATGAGGCTTTATTAGACTGTTGTTGGAGGAGGGTCATCTTGTTCCTGGCCACCCGGCTAGAACCGAAATAATAACACGGAAACTATATTAATTAAATCACTGCTTGGATCATTAGCTATAACTCTCATTGATTGATTCTTACATACTAATTTAACCCATTTCTATTAATCTGGTAACTTAAAGGCTACTTGTGGTAGGAATTCCTATAGTAGACTGTGATGTCTCAGTCCTAGCACACATGACAAAAGATGGATCTTTGGAAGAATCCAGTGAAGTCAAGTCTTAGGTCTGCATATGTGATGTGTAAAGAGTTTTTGTAAGTCCTCGCTTAGAGACACTTGATAACTGAATTGACACAATATAAACGGCACCTGCTGACATAAAACTTCAATTTCATGCACATTTAAAACAATGATGCAGCTTCTTTAAATAACAAAATCCCACATCCTTACTCCCTTACACAATATTTCATCTGAGCACTGGAATTCTATTTTAGGTTAATTTTTATAATAAAGTAAATAAAATGGAACAAAGAGGGAATAATGGAATAGTTTAGTGTAAAATGGTGAGTTTTCCTTTCAGGCAATTTTACTGTTTCTTCACAGAAGCAGCACTTCCATAAAATAAATCTATTAAAATTTGCTCCTCTATGAAACATAAAAACTGGAACATCAGATTTACAGTCAATCAGTATAGAGCCCTTCCCACGTTTTCCTCCAGAAGTGTTGAATAACACCAAAAACAGCCCTGCAGATTGAACAATTCATTAACCAGGACTCTACTCTTGCCTCCATTGCGTACTACGAGTGCATTTGAAAGTCTGGTGTTTGAGAATAAACAGCTGCTTTATAAAAGTTTAATGCACTCATCTATTAGAATACTTACACAAAAGGAATTTTTAATCATTACAGCATATGACTGTACCATCGTCATGCAATAAAACTCAAATATCTTTGATTCACACTAAAATTATCTCTTACCTAGATGTTTGAGTTATGAGATCCCAAGCTAGAAATAAAGTTGAAAATTTGACTCAACCACTGAAAAACGCCGACAGTTTATAAGAATTGTCTTTATTGGTGTATTAACTGAACAATTTCCTTACATCTACCAAGGGATGGACAGTGAGAGTCAAAACTTTTTTACAAACACATCTCCAAACATTTGCCACAGAAGTATGCACTTAAGAACATTCACTTGAAAATTAGGTAACCATGGAAACAGGGACATCATGTTTATTAAAACATAAGCTCATGGTGAGTTTGTGTCATTCAAAAAAAAATAAAAAATTTAGCTATCCGCCAGGAGGCAGGAAATAGTCGAGTCCCAGATCCTTCATCTGGCGATGGATGGCGATACAGATGGAGACCCACATTGGAGCACAGGACTGAGCCCCCCAAGGTCCAAATGAGGAGCAGAAGGACGAAGAAAATGAAAAAGGAAATAAGGACTGCGAGGGATGCTATCACCCACTGATACAAGGGGACGGATCTAATGAGAGTATACCAAGGCCAGTTGGACTGCGACTGAACGAGGAAGTGATCCAACCAGATTCTCTGAATGTGGCCGGATTCTCTGAATGTGGCTGGCGCGGAGTCTTTCTGAAAAGCCATTGACAATGACACTGGGACTTGTTTCCTCTGCATATACTGGATTTTGGGGATCCAGTCTGTTTGGATACTCACCTTCCTGGACCTGGAGGGAGGGGGGAGGAACTTGAACTTCCCACAGGGCAGGAAACCCTGACTGCCCTTAGGGATGAAGAGGGAGGAGGAGAGGGAGTGGGGGGAGTGGGAGGGTGTTGGGAAGAGGGGCATAAATAGAAACTTTTATAATTTAATAAAATTACTTTCAAAAAAAAATAAATAAAAATAATATCTTCGACCTCAGATTCAAGCTCCAAATACTAAAATTAAATACTATGGGATGTTTTCTTTCTATATGTAATACAAAAATATGATTAGACTACAAACATAATCCACCATTATGATATGTGAATGCTTGAGACCTAACATGAAGCTTATATTATTCTTCTTTCATTTATATATGCATTGTAAATCAAGCAATGAATGTGGTTATTACAATTTTATGATAAAAATAAAAGAAAATATGTTTATTTATAATAATATCAATTTATATATACAAATTGTTTTACATGGGTATTTAAATCAAAGTCCAAAAGGCAAATAGTGAAATTCGCATGTTGTTTTTGTTAATAAATTAATTGTGTTTTGAAAGTTGGAAATGTCACTATAATAGAGATGACAGCTACCAGACAGTTAAAGAATCCTGACTGTTCAATAAACATATTTTTTTAGTTACTTTAAATGAAAATCTCTCCTATAGGTGTGTGTGTGTGTGTGTATGAATTTGTGTAAGCACAGGGTTATACTGTAGTAATGAATATTAGTGAATTTATGCAAAGAATAATTTGTAAAGTAAAGGGGCATATGATATAAAGATGAATGATTCAAACTTGATTATTAAAATAATTCCATAAAATCCAACATGCATATGGAAGCTTCCAAAGATTAAAATCTTTATATGTACCTAATCTTGCATTGGTATAAGATATAATATTGCTTATGCTATCCCATTTTAGTTAGATAAATAATTTGTAACTTAATTTAACAGACAATTTTTATATATTTTTATTATCTGGATGGAACGGAATATGATTGCTCCTTGTACATGAGCTCTCTTTCTCTTCTCTTCCTTCACACTTCTCCCTTGTCCTATCAACCCCTTCTCAAATTCATATATATATACATATATATATGCATATATATATCATATATATGTGATAACAATAAATGGCTTGATCTAAAATGTTTGTATATGTTACCTTCTTAGTATGCCCATTACATTAATTGCTTTTATCTTCGCAGAAAACATTTGCTGAAATAGTAGAGAATCGGTCCTTCAAAATCAGACACAGAATCAAGAGTGCCTATTTTCCTAATATCCCTCAATATTACTTTGAGACAGTCTTCCTGTGAAAAATAATGCTTTTACTAATTTAGCCTCTACTTGAATGATCACATGTGCATTTACAATGTTTGGTAGGTTCAGAAAAAGATTGAAGAAGCACAAAAGTACCAGAGAGATCATAGTTATGTTCTGGATGGCATGAATCCAACCATGATAGGAGGGCTATGTCTAGTCTTTAATTTGTCATGCTGTGTTCCCCTGATATGCCTGGAAGGCCTGCTTCTTTTCTTTTTAAGGAAAACAAAGGGAGGAAATGTGGATATGAGGGAGAGGGGAGATAGGGAGATGACGGAGTGACAGGCAGGCAGAGAGACAGACAGACAGATAGATAAATGATAGAGGAAAAGCTATATTTATCCGAGTTCTGACACAGACGGGTAGGCAGAGTAACAGTTTCTCACAGTGGCTCTATCCAGAAAGATTGCCAAGAAAAAAAAGCTAAATACCTTATTTAACCTAAAATTATGCAAACAAAAACCCCATGATATAATATGGTAGATAGGAATTTTATGTAGGAAGATTATTTCAATAAAATAAATTTCATACACTATCTAGCAGTTCTCTAAATACTCAGTTTTTGGATTTTGTTCAAATGCTCAAATTTAATATTGTAAGATGACTTTTGTTACTGTCTTTGCAATGTTCTTAATAAATATTATGTGTCATTTCCTTCCAAAGTATTTGTCTTGGCCACAAGACATTTTTTGATAAATGTGATTTTAGAAAAAGAAGGGCTTAAGACCCAGCCTTGACTAGGGGTCTAACTAACCCAGACCCCCTTTTACACTGCTTGAGATTGTTTATATTCCATGCAAATGACCAATCTCCAATTATTTATATGCAGGGTTAAGACAGAAGTCTTTCCTTAACAACTGAATTTTGGGCAATTCTTATAGTAATTTGTAAGCAAGTTTTGTTCTTAGAAACATTAGTAAAGGATTGCTTGGAAAAATTAGAGATGCAACAGTCTGCGCTCTGTTTTAAGTTTGTGCTATTTAAGTATCCTAAATTGTATTAAAGAGAATAATGCTGTTCTAAAAATCTAATATGGAGAAAAAATTTCTTGTCATTGATTCTTGTGATGACTTCTATGAAACTGGTATACATTATAAATAAGAACTAATTCAAATTCTGAAAATAAAACCTATGTCCTCATAAGCTTTAATTATAATTATATTTAGTTTATTAATATTAATATAATTTCAAAGAGGAATGTCAATTTAATTATCTTTTGTATTAAAATTTACATGTATTAAAAGAAAGAAAAAGTGCTTATATATAATAAATTCACACACTTTAAAAGGGCCACTATTTTTAGAGATGGTGATTGTAATTTTTCTCTATCATTTATTTCCCATTTTCATTTATCATTTTGTTTAGCATTTACAAAGTCACAATGTCTTCAAAATCATCTTATAAAGCTATACTATATGATGAGAGAGATCATTACCTGAAAGTGAAATTTAAACACCAGTTCTACAGATAGACTTCTTATTTCCCTCATTGTATTTAAATGATGGCCTTGCCTTGTGATGTGTAGGCAGACACAGCAATCATTATGTAGAAACAACTCCTCGGTTCATTACAATCTCAGGCTATTCACTTCTTTGCATGTAGTTTTGCTGATATAATCTTTTACAAAAATGACATTTAATTGTGAACTGGATGACCAACACTCACAGTAAAATCTCTCTGCTGCTCTTTTATGATTCCTATTATATGTTCTGAATATAATTTTGATGAGACTCACTTATAGTTTCTTCAGTGCATTAAATTCTTTAATACTTTTTTATAGCAACAATGAATATTCCACAACATACTGAACTCCAATCTCCTCAAATAAAGGCAATCATTTTATTAGAGAGGTTTATTTCATTGCTTACTATAATTGTTTTGTTAGTATTGATATTGGTTAAAATTTTCCTGCTTTTACTATGTCCATATTCCACAAAAAAAAATGTATGTTCTTTTATTATTCACTATGGGAGGCTGGTTTCAATCAGATGTTAGAATGAAAAGTTAACTAACTCGTAAAATCTGATGCACACAGGTTGTGCTGCTCTTCTTAGAAAAGCACAAATTTAAGGATGTCATACTACACTCTTTATAAGAACTAAACTCTCTTCTTTTCTCTTTTTCTGTACTTGTTTATATGAACCAAATTATTTTACCACAAAAGCTGGGTCTTCAGCTCTGCTGTCTTAAAATCTTTCTGATGACAAGAAAATAGATGGGGGGGGGGCTTGATTTTATATTTAACTATTGGATAATCATTACACTTTATGCTTTCTTTCATCTACATTGGTTCAAAGAGAATGGAATAATTGCTAATTTTCTAGTTATTTAAATGCTTGCGTATGAACTTTGCATCTCTGTTGTGAAATGAAGTTGGGTTTCTAATTTAGAGTGGAGGGTTATGTCTCTCTTTCTCTTTCTGTATCTGTGACTTCATGCAGAAAATCAAGCAAGAAGATGTGCCACCATGCTCTTGTGTGATGCTGCAGGCAGGTAGGGTTTGTTAATTTAGAAGACACAAGTTCAGCATTTATAATATGATATTTACTTCATTTTCTTTCAGATTAAATGTCTTGAATTCCTCAGGTCCTAAAAGAGTCTTAAATATGAAGTCCATTAAGAGGCAACAAATTTATTCTATCTTTTCATAGTTTTACACAAATACTAATCACAACTTATTTTCTTATCCAGAGTTATGAAATATTCTTGAGTAAAAGTCTATACTATACACAGTAGAAAAGAATTAATATAACACTGACATAGAAGAGCAAATCTACAGCTCTATGAAGAAACATGACTCCTTGAGTAAGGCTATGAATATTTAGGTTTTACAAAATTTTGTACACCTATAATAAAACACTTTACTTTTACTTTTCTTTATTTTCTTATATGCTTTTCTTTCAAAAATTCCAAGTAATTTTGATTATTGACTTTCCAGAGTTTATATGCCATGACCAGATGATCCTGTGTGTGTACACATCTATGTCTGCACAAGCTATTTCCTATTTCAGTTCATAAATGTAAAGTGTAATAGATGAAATGGGTTTTCTAACTTTGGCTTTAAGAATGTTAGTATAATATTTAATATCCTAAATGTAAGTTACTCAATTTACATATTTTTCCTCTGAAAATGAGGAATGATTTTCCCTCTTCCTCATATTTGGATCAATTGATTCACCACAAATAAAGGAACATGGATCCAGAATTATCACTATTTGGGACAGACTCATGGTATCATACTGAAGCAGTGTCTCCCACTTTTCCAGAATACTTTAGAAGAGAAAAACAAAAAGACAAAAGCTCAAGACAAATAAAAATAAAGCTATGGAGTGATTTAAAAAAAATAAAATAGAGTAGAGTTTCTCCTAAGTCAGTTCTCAAAACTCTCTTAAACAAATCAAGAATGCATATGCTTAAGACTTCCAGACTATATGCAATTTAAGATAAAACCTCTAGACTTTTGCCATTGATTATGATTATTGTGAATTAAAATGGCCAGAATAAAGTAATCTATGTTTCAATAAAACTGCCTTTGCAAAAAGAAAAGTCATACTGGGTTTTATATTTAAATTTTTTATTCTACACATGGAGGAAAAATGATTATTTTATCTCTTAATTTAGGTTATTTAAACTACATTTAAAATCTTCAGTTTCATCTACTTACCACCAAAAGACATAAGTATGTGTTTATGGCTGAATAATATTTGACTTTGTGTGTGTGTATATATATATACATATATATATATATAACTTTTGCATTTTAATAATTAATCTGTGATTAAATTTATTTTCTTTATAACCTTTTATTTTTCTAATCAAAATACAATTACATCATTTTTCTTCTTCATTTCCTTCCTCTAAACACTTCCATGTATCCCCACTTCATAGTATTTTCTTTAATTAATGAGCACTTATATATCTATATGTTTGTATTATATATTACATATGCCAATTATATACATGCATATACACATATACATATATAATTATTTGGTGTATATATAAAATATATAATTGATATATATATAAGTATATATAATTATGTAATTGTATAATTAAGTTTAGATAATTTGGTTATATATCTTCTTTTAGATAATTACTAAATATTTGGCATGACTACTTCTTATAGATGTATTTACTGTGCTGTTTCTTCAAGTGCCTCTAGTGTTAGCTGTAAACTTCGACTCTTTTCCAAATCCTGAAAAAAAATTATTAATGGTATTTTCTACATCCCACTTTTGCTTCTTTATTGGATATGTGTGTACTTCGTAAATCAGAAGCTGTATTTTGAAGATATTCCTTGCTACATTTTACATACAACAGAATTCTTTCAAAATTGCATCTAAAATTCTTCAGTATTTGAAATGAATATTACCTAATTTTGTTTGTTATTCAGAAGAATTTTTTCAGGTTTGACAATCTAATCATCTATTTTTATTTCTTCAAAGTTGGTATTCAAAAATTTTTCAGATTCATAATGAAGCTATTTTTTAAAGATAAGAATTAAAGAATTTCAGATTAATAATCATTTTGATTATGTATTTCATGTAATTGTCTAGACTGTAATTGCACATTTTCTTTTATATTGTTATCTGTATCCTTGTTGTAAGTGTGTGTGTGTGTGTGTGTGTGTGTGTGTGTGTGTGTGGTGGTAGTGGTTCAGTTCCTTTTTAATATACTATGTTATTTCTATTTCGATAGCATATGTCAGGATAAAAACTTTTAGTGATTATTCTGATGTTTCATTTTCTCCCAAGAAATATTTCTTTTTGTGTATACCAGGAAATTTTATCTGAGGGTAAACAAACACTGCAATGTTAAGAAGACCCAAAACTGTGTCAGATCTCTCAGAGAGCTGCTATATTTATGAACCATTGCAATTTATAAAACACAGTATTATTCGGGTACAAAACTGAAATATCAGGTGTCATAAATACTATACATCTTACACTCTAACGCAGTTTTTCTCAATTCTGCAAACTATCCAAAAATCACTAACTCCTTAACCATTTCCCTCTACATTTCACTTAGTTTCATAATGTTTGAGCTAAGCTGCTATTCAAATGTCAATACTTATGAAAAGGAAGAAGCTATATAAAATATGAGGTCAGCTATTCCAATCCTTTCTGTGTTACCATGTCTCTATATAGTTTTCTTGAATGTTTTCCAAGGACCTGCAAGTGACATTATCTCCTTTTTTCTTTTTGAGGTGTCTTATAATGATCAAAACCAGTATATCACACACAAGTATTTTAGCAGAAAAATGATACAAAGATTAATATTTACTTATCTAAATGCTTGGGCACTAATCAGAGAAAACACTGACATTTGTTGCTTCTTCTGGGACAGGCATTTCCTTTACATATTACCATATTTCCGTTCCAAGAAAATTACATTGTATCACATAAACATATGTCCTTCACAGCTTTAATTAATTGGCTCCTTAATAACAACCTGTGGAACAATATTTCAGTATTTTAATACCTGCTAATACCTTTTTTGAATTATTCCTTCAATATCAGTACTGTAAATTCTGAACACTTATGACTCATAATCCAAGTACAAGAAATTCCTTGTTTCTCTACAAGCAGAAATATTAATTACAATCAACTGATTTGTCTCAATTTGTGATTTGTTAAGGACAATAACATGAAGTATAATTAAGCATTTCTCATAGGAGATTTCAGAGTTACGTCTCTTCAGTTGATTCCATTCAAACAGACATTTCAGACATTTCTAAATTTTACAGAAAAAAAAACTGTAGAAAAAGGATTTCCTGAGTCTGTAAATTTAGAATTCCAAATCATGGTTGAGCTTCCATTTCATGCTCATGGGAGTAGCATGCTGCCACACAGCCATGGATATGGCATCTTGTTTTACAGCAATAGTGGTCAAGAACTGACAAAGTCTCTCACAGTCTCTATGGTGAAATGAGACCTGGGTAACGCAAGTAGATCACACACGTACCCCTCAGTCCTCTGGTTATTCAGAATAAGAGGGGTCCCAAGAGGCCAATATTAACTATCCCAATTTTCCTTTGACATAGGTAAATAGATTATTCTCAAAAGCTGTAGCTATCATTTTATTAATATAAAACCGCTGTTAATCAAATTCAAACTTAAACTTCCCACTGTCAGTTAACATAGTGTAGTCAATGTTAACTTACTTAGGGGACTTAGAGTAGTTTGAAATTATGTCATGCTGACAAAATAATGACTTTAAGCTGAAAATATTTGAAAAATTATATATATATATATATATATATATATATCTTTCTACCATCCAGCTGTCTAACTAAAGACAATATAAATTCTCCTTGAGAATATAGCTCCTTTTCTGCCTTATATCACAAGAGGGAACAGCAATCTCAACCACTCAGACCTGCTGATGCTGAAAACGTCCACAAATAGATTTTTGGAAACTAGTCTTGCCTATTATTAGCTTACCCATATATTAGCCTTCCCACAACTGCTCAGTCAGGAAGTTAATTCTCTTGTCCTTTGCCTACATCTCTAAAAAATTATAGTTCTGTTGTTTACAAACTAAAAAAGCACCAGTCCAAACTACATATTTGAGTTGCTTATCACTGAAAATGTCATGTACACATGATACATAATTAGCATATTACTGTTTCCTTTATCCTTTTCACAAATTGTTTATTAACATACATTAATTGTACAAAGTAATAAGTTTCTATTCAAGTAGATTATTCAACTGGACCTTAACCACCTTCCTGATTTAATTTTGTTCTCTCTCCCATTCTCATTAGTTCCCTTCATCTTCTCAAAGTGGCTCCCTTATATTTTCTTGTTATTCTGTTTAAAAGGAGGACATAGAACAAATATCTAGTTCCATAGCCATCGTCTTTGAATAATCAGGTATCAGTCTTTAGGGTGCCTGTGTGTATATGAAATACACATTAATATATACATAGATCTACATGAGGAAAACATGAGAATATGTCAATAATTCTGGTTTATTTAGCTTAACAAGAAAATTTACATTTGCATCAGTTTTCTTTCAAACTACATTATTTTGTCATTTAAAGATTAATAGAAATCTGCTGTGTACATATAAACTTTTTTATCCATTCATTTTTTTAGTTAACAGCTAGACTGATTTTGTAATTCAGATTTGTCAATGGAGGTGCAGTAATATGCAGTTTAAGTATCTTTGTAGCAAGTATCCTAAAATTCCTTTAGGAATTTCACTGTAAATATAACGATGTTAAGTGTAAGCTAAGAGGTATTAGGATTGGAGGAAATACTCCACTGAGTGGGATTCATGCCTTTTTACATGAGAAAACGAAAAGGAACTCAGCTTCCTCCACAACATAAGAACACAATGAGGCACCAGGAATCCACCTTACTGACTGGATTCACTGGCACCTGATTATATTTGTCAGTCTCCAATAATTACAAGACTAGTCTTTCTTTGTTTATAAATGATTTCATTTATGGTATTTTGTTAGAACAGTCTAAATGAATTATTATAGAACTTTGTATTTTTAAACCAATTTTTATTTATTGCATCAACTATTCATTTGTCTTTGTTTTAAGGGTTATCTATATACCTATTTTTTTTAAAGAAAAAAAAGGGAAAGGCCCCTATTAATTCCAAGAAGAATACTTTGTCAAACATGAATAAGCTTTTCCAATGATATTTTAGATTACCTTTGTAAAGATAAAACTTGAAAAACAAATTAAATATCAAAACATGCATGATCCTCAGTTTAACATTTTAAACATTTTAATTGTAGGATTAGTCTTTTCCTATTCCTTTAATATTATTTAAAATAATTTTAATTCTTTAATTCCTCAGTTATTATAGATAAACTTGGGGTTAGATTCAATCAGTTTTACTAAGTCTGTAATTCATATAATGAATTCTCTCTACAAATTGGTAAAACAAAGTAGAGAAGAAATAATTCTACATACATAAGGCATCTGGCATACTCATTTTGAAACTCTGATTTTATTTTATATCACTATCTTAATACATTTTTCCCTTCCCTTTTTCTAACATTTATTTTCTGTTTTAAACTCTATCCACCTTCATTATGTGACAGAAAAAAATGCATAATATTTCTAGATATGAGGTAAGATGTTTCAATTGAATTGATGGTATCCTTGTGTTTTCTGCTGATAAAGCACTTATGAAAGACAATGGAGATGTGCCATCTTTGATGACTTGATAAGGAGCCACAGACATATTTTAAAATTTATCCTATTTTAGGTAGATGTCTGAAAAATGCTCCATTGCCTCCTATATATGTGGAGACGAACATACACAATTTTTGTTTGATTTTCTTGTTTCAAACCAACACTTTAACCATTTCTCCTTGCCTGAAAGTCAAAGTTTACCTCTAAGGTTTGTTTGATTTTTTTCCCCCAAATTTTATGAGAATCAAAATCAGTCGATTAATCCCCCCCCACAACTTAGAGAAGTTTTATCCTTCAAAGTTCTTTCTCAGTCATTTAGCTATTGGATGTTCTTGTAAATCTCCATTGTTGAGCTTTTGTTTAAATAATTCACTTATTATTATTTACATTTGCAGAAATAATCTTTAATGATGAGCTTAAGAGGAGAGACAAGCTTCATTCACAAAGTCTGTGATGTTCATGCCTATAAAATAAATATTTATCTATACAATTGTCATGCACCTTGAGGGAGATAGGGATGGGTACATTGAAATAGGTGAAACTCAGTTGATGAATAAGCTAAGTTAAAGTGCAATGCTCTGTGTGAGTCAATGAAAAGTGTACTTCCAAGATGCTGGAATTGTCAATGAATGCAAAGGCTAAAAGGATAAACTATTGCTTTTTCTGTTCTCTGGCTATAATTTTTCTCATCATCCAGCAAAGACTTTTATTGCTTTCCTAGAATACCTTTTACATCATCTGTTGCTTAACATAGAAGTTTTGAAAATAGAAGCTATGTAAATATTTTTTCAAGTCATATACAATCAACCACAGTTTCTATGAGTGCATGAGTGGCTTGGCGACACCACAAATATTAATAAATACTTTGTTGTTCTTCTAACATTGGGTGCTTATGTTCTTTCCATCGTCATCCAATGCTCTGTGAGTTTCTGACATAGCAATTGGGTGTCACATTTAATTCTCAGTATTCAGGAGTCACTTACTCTGAGCGCATAGACTACCCAATGTAGTGTGCATAAGTTACCATAAGCTTCTTTGATCAAGATCTGGGAAAACTTTATCTTTGGAAATAAGAATAAATATTTAAAAGGCAGGTTGAAGATAAATATACTTAGCAAAATATTATAGTGGAACCACTATATTACCAATGATATAGCCAGCTCCATGGGATTTTTATATCAAGCACAGTAACAGGCATGGACTTTCTTACAGTGTAGGCTTCAGATATGCTCATAAATCAGTCAGTTTTCCCTATAGAAGTATTGTCATTGTTGCTTCAGTAAGTACCTATTCATAGGAAGAGGGGGCTGCTTGTTTGTTCTGGCAGCCCAGAACTGAAATAATCACATAGAACCTGTATGATTTAAATCACTGCTCGGCCCATTAGCTCTAGCTTCTCACTGGCTAACCCTTATATCTTAATTTAACCCATCTCCATTAATCTGTGCATCACCATGAGGTCGTGGGTTACCAGCAAAGTTTCAGCACATCTGTCTCCGGTGGCGACACCATGGTTTCTCTTTGACTCTGCCCTTCTTTTTCCCAGCAATGAGTTTAGTTTTCCCCACCTATCTAAGTTCTTTCCTACCAACAGGCCAAGCCAGTTTCTTTATTCATTAATGTATTCACAGCATACAGAGAGAAATCCCACATCACCTGTATTCTGGGAACTGCGAGTTATAGCATCTGAGGTCTGAAACTAGAGAAGGCTATTGTTGGCTTTCCACCCCCAGATTCCTACAGAGTAACTTCCATCTCTGTGGATGTTGGGAAACAGGAAAGAAACTCCCCTCTCAGTTTTAACATGATTTCTCTATATTCTGCAACTGAAGTGTATGACTTCTTCAGCAATATGGTATTTACCATTCAATTATAGCTGGCAACAACCAGTGATGTTCGTGATCTGTACAGCTTTGTGGACCAAGAGAACATTCTGGCCAACTATTCATAGGCATCTATTAGAAACCTAGCACTGGTGCTTTCATTAAAAGATCCATAAATAAACATTCTAATTCCTCAGAAGACGCTTCCCCTAATATAGTTATAAATTATGTTTTAATAGGATTATAAACTTATGAGTCAACATGTGACTTCTTCATACATACTTAGCTTTAGTTAAACCTTTCTCTGAACCTTATCTTTTCCCTTCTTCTGTTCTCATCTTAAAACTTGCTACTCACAGTGTTTACTTCTTCTGTTTTGTACAGAAAATCTGTTTTTCCATCTCTACTCTCCTTGAGGTTTCTGCTCTATGTGCTGTGATTGCTTTCACAATTCTAGATCTCTAAACAATCCAATTTAAACAAAATTATTGAGGCTACAATTCATATATGAGAGAGAACATGTAGTATTTTATGTTAAGGGTGTTGATAAATGCAGTCAATATTATTTTTTTCTGATTCCATTCATTTTCTTCCAAATTGCCAAAGTTTACTGTTCTATTTTTACAGTTGCAACAATTACATTGTATCCTTTTTTTTTACTATCACTTCATCTCTTGATGGGCATATAAGCTAGCTCCATTTCCTAACTATTGTGAGCAGATGAGAAATGAATGTCAATGGACAGATATTGCTGTAATAGTGTAGTGAGGAGCTGTGGGCAGGCCTGCTTTCCATCCCACCCAGTTCCCACATGGCTAGCTTAGCCCCGGAAATAACAACACACAAATTGTATTCACTTAAACACTGCCTGGCCCATTATCTCTAGAGAGTTAGTTACTGGCTAACTCTCACATCTTGATTAACCATTTCTAATAATCTGTGTAGCACCACGAGGTGGTGGCTTACCAGGAAAGATTCGGCATGTCTGACCTGGTGGCTGGCTCCATGGCGTCTGCCTCATTGCCCTCTTTCCAGCATTCTGTTCTGTTTACTCCGCCTACCTAATTTTCTGTCCTATCAAAAGGCCATGGCAGTCTCTTTATTAACCAATGAAAATAACACATAGACAGAAGGCCCACCTATATCATAATAGGATATAGAGTCATTTGAATATGTGCCCAGATTTGGTACTTCTGATTATATGGTAGCCGTATTTCTACTGTTTTTCTTTTAGAAATGATTATGTAAATTTCCAAAGAAGCATCAAAGGTTTGTGTTTCTGGCATTTGAAATCTCCATTTCCCCCACACAACACACCAGCATTTGTTGTCGTCTGCATTCCTGATGAAGGCCACTGTGGGATAGGGTATTGAAGTTGTCTTCATCTGTACATGTCTGATAGCTAAGTTGTGGAACATTGCATACTTTGTGTACTTTAGATATCAGATATCACTTCTTTTCTCAGATGTATACCTGGCCAAGATTTTTTTCCTATATTATGGGTTTCCCTTTTCACCCAGTTATTGCTTTTCTTTTACTTATATGTCTGCTTGTTTTGGTTTGCATGTCATGCACATGCCACAGTTGTGCTTGTGCAGATCATAGGACAACTTGTGAGAGTCTATCTGTTGATGGAGATAGAAGCTGAAAACATTTCTTACTGTAAATAAATGAATATAAATGAATAAAGGATAATTTGTTAAAATGAGCTGTGCCATGTTACCAGAAATTCCATGGGACTGGAGAGATGACTTAGCACTTAAGAGTACTTGCTTTTCTTGTCAGTACCTGTTCAACTCCCACCATCCACGTAGATGGCTTACAACAACTGTAACTGGATCAGATACTTTCTCTATTGGCTGACACACATACACATGAGCAGAGACATAGCCAGTCAGTCAGCCAGACTCTCTCTCACACACACACACACACACACAGAGAGAGAGAGAGAGAGAGAGAGAGAGAGAGAGAGAGAGAGAGAAAGGGGAGGGAGGGAGGGAGACAGAGAGAACTAATCTTTTAAAAAGGTTTTAAAATGCAAAGAAATGGAAAACAAGCGAATGTGCTAATTTTTTCATATATGGAAGTCTAGAAGCCAAATGAAGTACAGCCTTAGATCCTTTGGCCAGACTACCATCTCATCCTTGCATAATTTACAACAGGAAAAAAGCCATGAGCCATAGATGTATCAGGATCTGTGGGCAGGCAGATATAAATGTGCCAGTGCTAGTTTAGTTGGAAGTGATTACAACAAAACAGTTCCTCAATTATGGTGTCCGTTGTAGAAAAGATGATAAAAGGAACAGGAATCCTTTGTAAGATTCCTGTTGATTTACCAGGTTTTGCCTCTTGCCCTTTGTCTCTGGAATTACATGACATTTCTTCACTGTTTCATTCACAGTAATCTTCAGATCTTCTACAGCCTCCTATCAGCACTTGCCAGTCATTAAGGGCCCTTAATCGTTTGGTTTTCCTTTCAGTTCATCATGTTTCCTGTCCATCCTATTCAGTTCAGCGTGAATGCTCAGTTCTCATCAGTGTACCTGCCGAATTGCATGTACCTTCTAATTAAAGCCTTTTTAAGTTCTTTGAAGGTTTGAAGTACAGTATCTCCATCTCTACTAAAATAATACAGAATGAGCACATCAGCCATTAACTATTCAAAACATAAATAAGCCATTGCTGTTTTCTCTAATTCAGATTTTTATCTGAATCCCTGAAAGCAGGGACTAAATAACTTTTTTTGAACATACTGGATCTGATGAAAATTGACATCAATGTGCTGCAATGAGATACAGCTCACAATGGCCATTACTAAAATATCTCCAGTCAGAACTATAATATTTATTAATATATTTCATGTATAACCTATTCCTTAAATACTAAAATGAGTATTCAAACCAGAGCCCTGCTTAAAACTCAACTGTTTATTCATGTGCCGGCATCAAAGTGAATTTTTATTCACATTTTCTCAGTCTTCATAAACATTTTAATTAGAATTTCAAAGAATGCAAACTGCTACAGATCACTTGCCAGAGCCCAAATCCAGAAAAAAAAAAACATATGTTTCATATTGTACCATTAAGTTCCAACACTTTTTCAACTCTTTTGAGTTGAGTTTTCAGCTTTTACTTAGAAATGTCATATCTACTACACAGTTTTCTTCCTTTCAGGGAATATACTGTGTTATAACTTCCTGAGAGAGGATAAGTAGTCAGCAATACTTGTAGGAAAATAAACCTATGTTGTCTTCTCTCCAGAGTATACTGCAATCTCAGACAGAAATTTACTGGAAGGCAGTGAACAATCGTTCTCTACTGTCTTGTTTACAGATGGTTCTTTGGTTGTTGTTCACTGATGAACTTGACAACAGGCCCTTACAATATTGCTGGATAGTATTCATATCTACTCATAAAATTTTGAATATTTGCGATTAGTATGCCAAATCAAATTAGATGGGCCTCTTTTCTATTTGCTATGACGTTACTTCTTAAGAACTGTTCAACAAAGGATATATAATTAATTAAAACAAACCTATGTTATTTTCAAAGATATTTTATATCTGTACTAGAAAATTTTCACACTTATTTGGCTCAAGTGTTCTAGCTGTCATAACATTAAGGCAGAATTTTATATATGAAGATTGAGCTGAGAGGAAACACATGGATGCAGATGTGCAAAGAGTGGTGTGTTCACTGAGGGATGGGTCTAGGAGTGTAGTCACTTGCTTGTCTGTGAACAGCACCCAGCGTCTGCTAATTTAGTTGAATTAAAATATCTATTTGAAAGCATGACAGTTTGAAACTATTATCTGTCCTTATTTAACACTCTTAGATTAACAATTAAAGATACATGCAGATAATTATTATGGGACCCTGTCCTCCCTGATCCTTGAGACCAAAATACTGGATGCAAATAATGTTTACGCTAACCAGCTAAGCTTCCTGCTAGTTCCATCCTTGGTTCTGCTACAGCCTGGTACATTAGCCTGAGGGATCTATTTTACTTTAAAATGGTAATTTCTCAACCTGCCTCAAAGAAGCTCAGGCGCCAAGGCCCATCTAACCTGTCTGACATTGCCTTGTACCCTCGAACACCTGCCTGGGGAAAAACTCCCACAGAGGCCAGTTTCACCAGCCCCCTCTGGGTGGGAGGAGTTTTCCTTTACTGGGGCCTTTATTCTCCTTCCTGCTTTTGTTGGGAGGAGGCCTTGCCCTTTTTGATCCTGGTTGCCCACTGGTATAAATACCGGACTTGAGTTTAATAAAGTTGCCATTTACCCTTGGTAGATGAGCCAAGTCTCTTTTTGTGTGTGTCTCTTTTAACCCTCAGGACAATTGTCCATTCTCATGGGCCCGAGTTCGGGAAAGCGCGCGCTTGGGTCGGATGTGGATGTCCACTGGAAGGTGGACTCTAACAAATTATGTCTTTATCTTGAACATTGTCAGGAAAATATTTTATGTGTACTACATTGCAACTTCATTTGAAAATAAAAGATATATTTTCTTCTATGTTAGAATTGTCAGAGTAAATGATCAGACTTTGAGTATCATCAATGTCAATCACTTTGTTATAAAAGAAAGTAGAAAATCTGTAGGGGAGAAACACTGGGAGGCTAATTACAGAAATTTTACTGCAGACTTTCTGAGAAAATTGTGTTTAATTTTTAGCTATCCGAACTCTTTAAAATCAGATGTTCATAAAAGATTGAGAAGATTATGTCACAATATTACTTATATTATGTGGTAAATAAAATATTTCTAAGGGACATAGACATAAGTAATGCAGAGTAATTTTAAAACTTGTTTTTTGTAAATATATGGCCCATTATTATAATGAAGCAAATTATTTTTCCAGTTTCATTTTTATGTTTTCATTGAATAGACTGTTAACACATTGTGCACTTCTGAAAATTTATTTTTCTAACAGACTAGAAAAGTCATTATAAATGTATCAAACAATGCTTATTCAAGTTAATGTCAAGTCCCCTGGCAATTAAATAAGCAGGAAGTGACCAATTGGGAAATATTAAAAAATTCCAAAATATATGAGATGCCAATTTAAAAGGATACTGTGTCAAAGAAACCATGTTCATTTAACAGTATTGGAAGAATTATATGATTGTGGTCTAATAGTGATACCTTCAGTAGTAATTTTCTAAAAGAATGTTCTCAAATAATAAAGAGACTCTTAAAACAAAGATATAAAGTTTAAAGCAGTTTAAGAAAATTTACTTTTATTTCAAATCTAATAGTTTATTTTCCAGGATCTATGATAAGCTGACTGCCTCTCATGCAAAATTCTAGGGATCATAAGTAATTTAAATATTTAATTATTCAGATTATGAATTATTTTAATGCATACAATGGTTTTTGCTAAGGATGAGACACAAATATTAACACCAGAATTACTCAATAGAATGTTGCATCAGATGGCCTGTCATGAAAGAATTAATGTCTAAAGTCCTCAAGATGGAAATTTCTTTCATCATTCATTATGGACCATCTGATGACAGATACTATTGTCCCATAACCAGCAATGGAATTTCTGGCATTCTTATCACTCAACCTGAAGATTTATTTAAGGGGTAAAATATAATCTGTCCTAAAACTAGTATGTTATTTTGCTGTCTGGTTTTGCATCAGTTTGATAGAAACTAGAGTCATCAAAGAGGAAAGTAGTCTATTGTGTGATCTATAACTAAATGTGGTTTTATATCTTCTATTATGTCTAAGAGTTTTTTAAGCTTCTTCACTTTAAATAATTTGGGAGGTCATATGTATGTGTTTGTGTGTTTGTATATGTGTGTGTGCATGTGTAAACATTTATACATCTATATATTTCTGGTTTTGTCTATGGGGTCCTACAGATGTGAGCCTATTCCACCTTGACTAGAGGCCAGAAAGTCTGAAATTATTTTTGCTCTTTCAAAGTTGTTGACAACAGGTCTGGGTACAAACAAGAGATCCTTACCTAGTGTGGGACTACTTCCTATGGCTTATTAAATAATCATAACTAGTAATATGTTAGTAAGAAGTTAATAAATCACTGTGTGAAACTGATTTGAAAAGTTCTATAGGGTTGTTCATACATAAGTAATCAACATTTGGAAAATGAAATCAGAAACAAATACTTTTTTTTAAGGGACTCAGTGGTAACACGAACATCAAACTTATGAAAATGCTTTCAAGACTTTCTCAGTGCAGATTCAGAAGATCATCTATTTAAAACCAGTAATTTTATTTCTACAAAACCCTTTTGGAAATTTGAAAGAAATTGTATTTAGTTCATAAATGAATTTTGAAGGCATGGACATATTTCTAATGCCAAATGTATTGACCTTGACTCATAACCTATTTGACCTAATATGGCTTTGTTTATTTTAATAATCTTCTGAAATTGAACTACATTATATCACCAATATCACCTCTACACAATTTATGTATGGCACTAATGAATATTAATGAGCTTTTTTCTTATAAACAGAGACTTCTCATTTGTTTCCCAGCTATCCAGACCCAAATAATCACACAGAAACTATATTAACTGCAACAGTACTTAACTAATAGCTTAGGTTTATTACTAACTAGCTCTTATATCTTAAGTTGACCCATTTCTATTAATCTGTATATCACCATGGGTCTGTGGCCTACTAATAAGGTTCCAGCATTCTCTGTGTCTTTCTCTTTGGGCAGCTACATGGTGTCTCTGTGACTCTGCCTATGCCATCTCTTCCAGCATTGCTTTACTCTGCTAGGCCATTGGTCAAAACACCTTTATTCATTAACCAATAAAAGCAACATATACACAAAAGGACATCCCACACCACTTTCTACACATACTTTGTCTAGCAATGGATATTGGCTTTGAAAAAAAATATTTTATTTTAATTGCTCTTTTTCTATGTTTTGTAATGTAATAAATTTTATTGTTAATATAAATATTATTAATGCATTATTTTTGAAAAATATTAATTTAAAAGCTATTATTTACATAGATTGTTTAAATTGGATTGCTAATATGTTGTTATAGATTCTTCTATCCATATTCATCCAGAATATTATCTTCATATATTATCATTTTCAGCTTTTGATATAAGTTTAACAAATCACACATGTAAGTAGCTCATTATTTTGTAAAATATGTGCTTAAATTTGAAATTGTTTTGCTCTATCTCTAGGACTTTAATTGCCATGGCAATGTTATGATGCCTTATGTAAAAAAAATTTTCTAGCAGTTCTGATAATATTTTCACCATTCAGCTTTTTCGTAGAAACCTGAAAAGCTGTAGTTTAATGTAGATGGTTATAAATTCTAAAAGGAATATTTTTCTCTTTATTTTTGGAGATATAAGAAAGTTTAATAAAATGACGATACATCAATAAAAAAATAAGAAAAATGGTTTATTATTTTAGTTAATTTTTATAAAATTTTGATGTTATCAAAGAAAAAGAATAATTCGTCCAAGTCTTTTCTGTTTTATTCAACTGTTATAACCCATTAGCTTCTCATTAATTATACTATTGCTAAGGTTAAAATTGAAACTGTTTATGGAATAGCACAACACTTATGTTTTTCTACTGGTTGATGATTTGACTACTTTTTTATTAGCCATGATTGCTCATTGTCTTACAGTGTGCATCCAGTTGGCTATTAGCAAAAAGTTCTTAGTGTCGAGTATAGAATGAGAGTTCACTTTTTTCCTTGATAGAATAATAAGAATAAATTTGTAAAATAAAATTTGCTAAGTGAGTTTGCTAAATATATCAGTGTATTTCTATATAATTTCAGAATAGTGACTTTAAGAGTTTAAAAATCAACTATAGTTTGTAAAATTCTAAAATATATGTATGTGTCTATATGTCTTACATGAGTCATGAATGGTGTCTCAATAGTATATTTCCTTGTATAAAGGACTTGTTGAATTTCTGCAAAGTAGTTTACCATGTAAACTGAAATATTGGAAAAGAACAAGCCACTAGAGCTTGAATAAAAATGGCCTCCAGAAGTTCATATACTACATGATAAAGAATGGCAGGGCTGAAGTATTGTTGGAGGAAGTATGTCAGTGAGAATGGGATTTGAGATTTCCAAAGTCCAGGCCAGACTCACTCTCGGTCTCCTTTCCTACTGCCTGTGAATCCAGGTAGACAACTCTCAGCTACTTCTCCAGTACCATGTCTGCTTGCGTGCTGCAATGTTTCCCACCTTGATGATAATGGACTGAACCTGTGGAACTTTGAGCAACAAAGCTTTCTTTCATAAGAGTTGTCATGATCATGGTGTCTCTTGACAGCAATATAACACTGACTAAGACACTTGCGAAAAGGATTAGAGGCCACTTGTAAAGGATAATGAAGAATTGATTAAAACGTGATTGTATAGATTAAAGAAAAAAAAGAGATAAAACAGTCCAAACTAGTATATATACAAAGGTTAATGTATAGTTAGAAGACACATGAGTATTCTTAGGATAAATGAAGAAACTAAGAAGGACAATATTTCAGATGGTGAAGAAGTGAGATTTTAGACTGTGATATGCCCTGCTTTTGCCTTTGTGACTGCAGGTAGATACATCATAAGGAAACTTTCCCACCAGACTGTTCTTCCAAATCAATGTAGTTTCTTTTGAAGTTTTGTTATTGTTGCTGTCTAAATTTTTGATATGCAAGAAAACCACTAAACACAATAATATTATAAATATCTTGGGATATAATTATGGAAACTACAGCATTCTGAAGAAAGCATCACACAGCCTTTCAGATTGTCAAACTTGCTAAATTCTCATGCTGAAAGACTGCCTTCTGTTTCAGCTTTACAGAAATAGTTTCAGGTCATTTAATCACAAAATATGTGATAAATAAACAGAAAATTTGTACCATATTTAAGTATGTAAAGATTTAGTATTATATTTTATAAAAAACAAATCTGTTTATGATACATGGTATATATCAAAATCAAGTAGTTTACCTATCTTTTCCTTTCAGAATAGTCTTATGTTGTTTGTAAAATTAAATTTGGAGAGAGTCAAAGCAATGCCAATTATAAGAGATGTGAGTAATCTAATGAGCAAATAAAGCTTAGTAAAAAGACAAGTGCATAAATATTATTAGCTTTCTTTGATGTACTATTATTTCTTTTAAAATCAGTGAGGTTTTCATTTGTAAAGAAACATCTAAAAATGATGCATATTTGACAGTTTTTTCAATTCCAATTATTCTACTCATATCATGTTTGAAGTAGAGTCTGATTGAACCTTCACTTATCTTTAAGAGAAAACTGTTTGACAGCAAGAGATCTGTTCATTCTGTACAGTAGCTGGCATCCCCACTTAGGTCAAGGTAATTGGAAGAGCTTTCTGTTTTCTGTTCTGTCATAGTGGGTTTTCAGAGACAATAAATAGCACAAACAGACCTCCAGGTAAACTTTTACAGTCTGTCCACGATGGGTAATATTCTTACTTGTCTCTTATGTGTTAATTCTGATTTGTCTGATGTTCCTGTGATCCAACATTGCACTTGGATACAAATCAACTGTAAATCATATCTGGATAATTTGTCATTGTATTCCTCATTGAAGATTTCAAAAGCAATCCCCATGAATTAATTTGAAAATGTAGATTGAGGGAAGGTGTTTAATAAAATATAATTAACAATTAGCTGCTCTTGCAGGTAAATTAGAATTCAAGTCATCTGATCATGTGATGCTTACCATGGCCAAGGTCAACGTCAGGAGAATTTCTAAAACAGAACACCCCAAATAAACATTTGAATTTGCTAGAAGTTTTATGTAACTTTAGTATTTACTGTAAGTAGTTCTGTCATTTGATATGTTGAAATCTAAGTTATTATTTACAGAGTCCCTAACTGCTTCTAGGTCTTTGAAACAGACATTTTTCTCTTTAAGTTTCATCTGAAAGAAACATCAAATTAATGAGTTAACTTAAATGAATCATAGCATCATGATCAAATGTGACAGGTATTAGGTCTCAGATATACAATCTTTTTAAAAATAGTTATTATGAGTAAACATGAATTTTCTTAGCCAAAGTGAGAATTTAAATTTTGAAAGCATTTTTGAAAATGGAAAAATTAGCTTTCAGTTTAATTGACAAGTATTCAAGTTGGGATCTATTTTAGTTAGTGTATGCTGCATTGTATATTCATTTCTATGGATATGAGTCTTTACTGAGTTTATACACAGTGAAAAAAAATTGACAAAACAACTACTATTTATTTTTATTAATTTATCTCAATAAAATCCCACTTAAGGTAAAAAATATTAATGTGATAAACTACAATAAAACAAATGTGTTTGTGTAGTGAAAACCATGACACATATATTCCTAGAGAACTCACTGAACTTTAAGACTCCAGTATTTCTATAGTAACCACTACCCATATTTTAACAGGTGCTTGATACAATGAAAACCTATTTGTCTTTACAATTCCTACGTAACATAAATATAAATAATTTTGTCCACTAGTATAATATTTAAGAAATTCTATAATGGATCATGGACTAGACTATCTGAAAGAGCATGAAAGAGCAGAATGGTCAAAAAATCATTTTGAAAGTAATGGTTAATCCCGTAATAAGTATTTGGAAGCCCTCAGAGTTTGATGATACTTTGGTAAGTGAAAAGAAGAAAACAAAAGAAAAAAGAATAGCAAGGGAAAACATTCCCAGATAACTAGATTTTTCCCCCCTATGTTCAGAGGTTTGTTCTCATATAAGGATTGAAATCAGACATATCAGGACTTTTAATAATTCTCATAAGCTCCTTCAATACATTCCTAGGATGAGAGATAAGAGAATCAGAAGTGGTGTGATTTGTTGTTCATGCCTTTCCATAAGATAATATTTTTCCATGATTGGTTGTTCAATTGCAATGGCTGGAGTGTCTGAGGTACAGGTGAACAAAAATTTGCCATGGCTTATATAATGTATACTAAATTATAACTTTCATTTATATTACAGTTTGAAATATTAATATATAAGTAAATTAAAAATAGAAAATAAAATAATTTATTTTGGCATTTAGGTGATATTTCAAGTTAGAAAAAAAACAAAAACCTTAAGATCCATTTTTAAATGAACATTTAAGTTCATTGGAACAGTTTTTGAATTAGCCTATATATAACTTTAATATTAAATATAATTGTTTGAAGTTTAAAATCTAACTATAAGAATAAAAAACAATTATTCTCAACTTGTTCTCAAATTAGGGAAAATCAAATTATACATGCTAATATTACCATGCTATGAGAAAAAATCATTTTGTGGCATGACTTAGCTACCAATGTTCTTTACTTTTGTAAGTAATCTCTAGTATATTTTAAATATAATAAGTAAGGTGGTCAGATGTAGTAATTCATGTCTACAACACTGATGCTTGGAAAAGGGAACAAGAAGATACAGAGTAGAATGTCATTTTCAGCTACAAAGTAAGTTCGAGGTCAGCCTGGATTACATGAGACTCTATGTCTTCATTCACAACAAAGAAAATATATATGAAATATAGAACACAATATAATATATATGATAAACAAAAAATGTAATTAATTATTTAACCGCAATATTTTAATTGTACATTTACAAATACATAATTTTATATCACTATATATAATTATAGATAATGTTTAAGGCAAAATATTTATTTCTTTTATTGTATATGTAATTTTGTTAAGACCCCATATAATTTCAAAATAATTTTCATGAACATATTAAAATACTGTTAAAAATACAAATATAGTCATAATATTTACTCAAAGAATAGAAATATTTTCAAGAGGAATCTATTGGTGTAATGCTTATATTATATATGGTCAGCTTGCTTATATTCACTGAATTTGGATAAAGATGTAAGAGAAGGAGAGCTAATAACTTTGCATGTAGAATTCATGCTTCTATAATAGATGGGATTCTTTAATTCATATTGTACAATGCTTATTTCTTTCTAGAGTAGATATTTCAAGTTCTAAAGATGCATAAAGTTTTGTTTGGTTACATAACTGCTGTAAAAACATATAGTTATTTTGAGGAAAAAATGATGAGATCATTTCAGATGGCATTATTGCTTTCTGTTATAAATTTTCTATGCAAAGTTTTTTAGAAAAGCAGAAATAATTCCTAGATAAATAAATAATACACAAAAGTTTGCTTCATAGTGCCTGGAATATCTTTGCCAAATAATAAGTAAATACTGGCTAAATTTGTAGTCAAGAAAGTCTTCAAAGTGTACCTGCAATTTTCCTAGCAGACTTTGTGTAATATTTCTTGAATCTATACCATAAAGTGTTATATTTGCTAGCATAAGTAGGGTTTTTCCTTGAAAAGCTGATGTTTCACTGTAACTTATTTTCAACATTCTTCCTAAGTACTTTTTTCTTTATATTCCCCTTGAGTCATAAGTAGACTGTGTCTTTGCACCTACCTTCCAGGTTAAGATTGTCTAGGCATTAAAATTGGGATTGAATCTTGGATTCACATTGGTATTAATACATTCTGAAGCTTTTAAAACTTAAATATCTTAGTACCTCATCTGATATGGATGCTTTAGAATTTATGAAGTTTCTATTAAAATACATGTATAGAAAACAGAAGAGGTAAAAACATATAATATGTATATTTCACATTTCATGTTTTACATATATGTGTATATTAATTTTATTGTGTCTTTATTTACTTTCATTCGTTGCTCCTTGATTTGGGATCTTTGTCTCTTCTTCCAATCACTACCATTTCAATCATTGTTGAAGTAACCTTTTCTATAATGGTGTCACAATGAATTTTGTTCCAAATCATGACGAGGAAATTAAAATAACCAGTGAAAATTCAAGAAATATGATATAACTTTGAATAAGGAGAAAATATTAATGCATGTATTTTAAAAATAACAACACTGTTTGTGTTACTTATTCCTTAGTTTTACACTGCTCAAAATTTATTCTCCTTGAATGTAAGAAAAATTCAGATTCTTTAAAGTTGAAAGATAATATATGTATATGTTTATATAAGATAATGTTGTAACTTTACCATGAGATAAAATATGTATTTATCCCATTTGTAAATCAAAATATTGCACTCATCATTGCTGGATTGTAAAGCCCTAGAAATTACTGCGAGGACAAAATTAATAGGTTCACAGGAAGCATTAAAATGGTTCACAATGGGGGGCTGATTTTCATACTGCACTCAAATAATAAAATGAATGATTTTTTTTAAGGAGGAAACAAACTTAGATATATTCTAATGCTAACAAGGGAAGAAGTTAATGGCAAAATATAGAGGAAATGCCTAGCTAAATGTGTGTGTCAAAACACCAAGTAAGAAGGAAAGCAACAGTAGGGATTAATGAACTTCATAATCGGGCATATTGCAAAAGAATGAGTGGGAAATAAATCTTTACCGAAAGACCAGTTAAGATAAACTGCAGATGGGGCATTTGTTACATATAGGTAGTAGGTATTTAAAAAAAAAAAAAAAAAACGTATACCTTCAAGTTCAGTTCAGGGCAGAATGAGATGAGAATAACAAATAAACAAGTAACCAGATCATATTATGAAAAACTATTTAGCTACTCAACTACCTGGTGACTGGACTGACTTAGCTTGCAGAAATAGGAGTTGATAGCAGAATTTCTTCAGCTTTCAGCACTGAAGTACATTATTTTGATTTTCTTCCCTTTTTTTCTATTTTTCTTTTATTAAAAATAGATTGCTTTCACAGCATATATTCTGATTACGGTTCTCCTCCATGACTCCTCTCAGATCTTCTCTTGACATCTGAATCCACCTGTGTGTCTACTCAGAAAATAAACAGGCCTACTTCGTTGATTTAGTGGGTCATGTTCTCCTGGTAAGCTCACATGGGCTCACAGAGACTGAGGCTGAAAGCATAGGGCCTGTATGGATCTGTACCATATCCTCTGCAATTATCTTATGGCTGTTAGCTTGGTGTTTTGTGGGTCTACAATGAGAGTGGGGGTATTTCTGGCTCTCTTGCCTGTTCTTGGTACTCTTTTCCTTCTCCTGAGTTGACTTATCCAGCTTTGATATGAGGGCTTTTATCTTGTTTGATTGTATCTTGCTTTGTCCTGTTTGGCTCTCATCTCTTGGAACCCTGTTCTTCTCTGTAGAGGAAACAGAGGGGGAGTGGATCTGGGGAAGAGGTGAGGTGGGAAAAGCTGGAACAAATGGAGAGAGAGGAAACTGTGGTTGGGACATATTGTATGAGAGAAGAATATGTTTTCAATAAAAAAGAAAAATATATACAAAATTAAAAAAAGAAAAAGAAAATAGACATCTCAAGAAGAATAAACAAAACAGAAACAAACAAGAGAATAGGACACAACAAACAAACAAGAAAAGAACCAAAGGAAAAGTACAAAAAGGACATATAGACTCAGTAATCCACATATTCAAACACACATGAACCCCACAAAAATTCAAAACTGGAAGTCATATTATAAACTCAATGACAAGTTAGTAATAAACAAATAAATAAACCACAGTCAAAACATCATAAGATAAATGCTTCCAAAGATGGTATTCAGTTTATTTTGTGTTGGCCATATATTGAGCACAGTTTAATTCCACTGAGTCTCTATTGTAGAAAACTAATTTTAATTTGCAAGTGATTTTCAATTGGAAATAGCTTGTGGGTTAGCTACATGTGTTTGTATCCACCTATCTTGTGCCGGAATCTCATTTGATGCAGACCCATGCAAGACCTGTGCATGATATCTAAGTATCAGTGAGTTCATATGTGCCTTTGTACTGCTATATTTAGAAGGCCTTTTTTCTTAATGTTCTACATACCTTCCGAGTATCTCTTTGTCGTCTCTTCAGCAGGGTTCTCTGAACCATGAAGTGAAGGATCTGGTGGAGACATCCCATTTAGTACTGAGTGCTCTGAGGTTTATTACTCTCTACACATTGTCTAGTTACAGGTTTCTGTATTTTTTTCCATCTACTGCAGGTGGAAGATTCTCTGATTATGGCTGAGCAAGTGTTGATCTATGACTATGGCAGAATGTCATTAGGAGTAATTTTATGGTTGTATTTCTTTAGCACATTGGTTCTCATCCTTCCTAATACTGTGACCCCTTAATACAGTTCCTCAGGTTGTGGTGACCACCCCCCCCACACCATGAAACTATTTTGCTGATACTTCATAACTGTAATTTTGCTACTGTTGTGGATCATAATGTAAATATCTGGTATGTGTGTTATCTTATATGTGACTCCCAAAGCGGAACAATAGCATGTGGTTTTCCCCCAAGATTCTGGCTTAATTGGTCTTATGTGATTGACCACCAAAAAATTTGGGGGGATGGGTTCCATCACATGGAGTGAACCTGAAATCTAATCAGATATTTGTTGGTTACTTCACAGTCATTCTGCCAGTGTTGTACTAGAGCACCATGCATACAGTCTGTCATTGTAATTCCAAGAGTCTGTAGCTGGGTTGATTTTTACTATCTCCTTTAGTAGAGTGCAGAGTACCTACCTGTACCAAGAACACTAGCCTGTAAAGGTAGAGGTTCTAGGTAAGCCTCAACTTAAATTCTCTGTATTCATTGAGTTGTTCAGATCAAGGTATACTCAGTAATAAAGTTCCACTGTTGGTTTGTGTACAACAACCTACATTTTTGGCAACAGGATTGTTTCAGGTTTCCAACAAGACCCTTAGGCCAACATGTTTATTAGATGTACCCCATTCCATCTACTCTAGCTTCATTTGCTGATGTGAGATGTCCAACTAGGGATATATCTTTGCCAATATTTGCAATTTCATTTAGATCATCTTCATATTTATGTATGTATATATGATATGGGAAGTCTTTCTGTCCATGTGTTGCTTTTATTGGCTAATGAATAAGGAAACTGCTTTGACTTGTAGCATAGGGTAGCATAGAGCTATGTGGGGAAAACAAACTCAATGTTGGGAGAAAGAAGGCACAGTCAGGAGAAGCCATGTAGCCCCACCAGAGACAGATGCTGGACAGACTGTTGCTGGTAAGCCACAGTCAAGTGGCGACACTCATGTTAACAGCAATGGGTTAAATTTAAATGTAAGAGCTAGCCAATAAGAAGCTGGAGTTAATAGGCCAAGCAGTGATTTAATTAATACAGGTTCTGTGTGGTTATTTTGGGGCTGAGCAGCCAGGAACAATAAATGAATGTGTTGTATTCATTTGTGCTGTGAAATAATTGTTTAATGATGCAAAGACATGTTGCATTCTTTTATGTTGCATTTGATTTTTTTCTGTAACGCTTTGTTATTTTTGCCGCGCACTATGCACCAGTCTGCGTTCTATGCACTAGACCCCAGTTCACAAGCTTCGGGAAAGGGGCTGGAGGTTGAGAATACTCACACAGACCTTCAATCTCTGGTACCAAAAGCCCTCTTTAATAGCACCATGGCGGCTTAAATACCCTGCTCTCAGTGGCCAACAGATGAAAATCCCATTCTTTGATCCTCTAGGCAAAGCATAGCTTTTAGTCGTTTCAATTAGAAGGCTCTAGTAGGGAAGAGCTGCTGAAGACCAGAAACCCAATTGGTCCCAACAATTTTGCCTACCTCAAACATCTTATTGGTGTTTTAAAGAGCTGAAGAGTCAATAACTAAGAAGTAGAAATGAAAGGCGGGGCTGGCATGCAGAAAATAAATAGGAGGAGATATCCAGGGGAAAGAGGAGTGAGGAATCAGAAAGGGAGGAGAGCACAACCCTAGGTCCTACCCGAAAGCCCCATAGCCAGCTACAAACTAAGAAGGGAAGAAATATAGAATAAAAAAAGACAAAAAGCTCAGGGGCAAAATATAGACCAGAAATAAGTTGACTAGAGCCAGGTGAGGGCAGTGCATACCTTTAACCCCAACACTCAGGAAGTAGAGGTGGGTGGATCTCTGTGAGATCGAGGCCAGACTGGTCTACAAGAGCTAGTTCCAGGACAGCTAGAGCTGTTACACAGAGAAACCTTGCCTCGAAAAACTAATAAAGAAAGAAAGAAAGAAAGAGAGAGAGAGAGAGAGAGAGAGAGAGAGAGAGAGAGAGAAAGAAAGAAAGAAAGAAAGAAAGAAAGAAAGAAAGAAAGAATTGAATAAATAAATAAATACATAGAGGCTAACGAGAAACAAGTCAAGCTAAAGCTGGGTGCTCATACATATGTCTCAGTGTATATTTGAAAACTGAATGATGACTCTCCAAAGAGTTAAAAATAAGTCAGAACAGCTTTAGTTTTTTCCTCAGAGTATGGTTGATATACCCAGTTAGTTTATTGGGTGAGGGAGAATTGATTTTTCCTCCTTTCCTAACAGGTATCAAATGCAAATAGATTGTTGTTTAGGGGTGAAGCTTCAAATTCACTTTTTATTCTACATGCTGGTATTGTCTGCTTTGAACCTGTGCAGATTTTGTACGAGCTGCCAGTCTCTGACCTTTCATATATGTGCCAACCCTGTTATGTACGGAAGATGCTGTTTCCTTGTACTTATCCACCACCCTTGAGTCTTAGAACTTTCTGCCTTCAATACTGCATAGATCCATGGGACTTGGAGAGTCATGTAAGAGCTGGCAAAGACATTCCACTCAGGGTTGAGTGGTCCAAAGTCTCTCACTCTCTGAGCACTATTCAGTTGTGCATCCCTATGTTAATTTCCATCTACACCAAAAAGAAACTTTTCTGATGAATGCTGAACAAGTTACTGATCTACAGGCAAAGCAATCTGTCATTGGGAATCATTTTGTTGCTATGTTCCTTTAACAGAATGATAGAAGTAAGTTTTCCTGAATAAACTTCAAGTCTAAAGTGATCACAAATCTGTGACTTGAAGTATATTCTTCTATACTGCAGTAATTTTTCATCCTGCCAAATAACCATTTGTATGTGATTATTAATGTTACTATATGAGCTGTGTCTTAAATAAATGTGCCTGACTTCGTTTAAAATCTTGAATTTAAAAGCTCTTCTTTCTGTTCTCATTTAAAGTGCTCTGCTTTGTGTTATCTACACTTTTCAGTACAGTCAAGATTTGAGTGTGTAGAATGAAGGTGATAAAAAAAGGGCCTTTTTCTTTTAACAGCACTGCCATACTGCACATTTACCCTTCTCTGAAACATTCATTTTCAAATGAGAAATCATTTTGAATTGCATGTAGACAGTGTAGTTTCATTACATCCTGTTTATGAGCCAGGTAGCACCTATCATAACTATTCCCATTAAGTGCTTTGTTAATGAATAAAGGATTAAATGACAAATTGTGTATAGTTTTCTATAGCTTTCTTACAAAAATAACTAAGGATATAATAAGTTCTATGATCTATGATCTTTTATGAATAATTACTCCAGAAAGTTTTCAGCTGGTGAGCATGGTGATGCACACCTGTATTCTGATACCTTGGTTGTGTAGGGAGGAATATTCAGGGTTGAAGGACAGATTAGCACCTTAGAAATGTCAAAAGCCATCTGCATGACATGATATACTGCTTGGGAAAAGGAAATAAGGAGAGAAAAAAGAAAGGAAGAAAGAAGTTGTCATTTATTTTCTATGAACTATGAAAATAGATAATCCTCCACTTTCTGATATTCAAGAATGAAACTATAATCTTACAAAACATTCATTTTCATAATTTTCAATAAAGTACTGTCACTAGCCTAGGCACAATACAGCATGAAACCATCTGAGTTTCAAAACTGTACAACCCACAGTCTTGGAAATAATTTTTTTTTTGCCCACAAAATACTCTGCTCATATAAACATCAGTTTCTTATGTTGCTTACATGAGTACATAGTTGTACAATTTTTTTTCATTGAGCAATCTTTATTCCCATAGAGAAAGTTGGTCATTGCATGCTTATATGGTTGCCTAGAAGAATTCCAGAGTCAATTATACATTTTTGACTTTCATTTTTTCTAAAGTATCTCTGGCACTTTGAATATCTAATATCTCTTTCTTCCTACAGATTTTGGGGCTTCTTAAGGTATCTCTTCCTAATATTATAGCCTGTAAATCTACTTTTAGCTTCAATTAAATTATCACCAGTTTTATCAGAAACTAGGCAATGTTGATGTTATGTTTATACTACGGACAGACTATCACCCCATTGCTGGCTATGGGTCTTTTACTAACCCCATGACTTGACCCTTCTGTTTATAAAATCAACTCCCTTGACGATCCTTTTATGCATTTCTTTAATATTGGGCCAAAGAGCAAATTAGAGGTACCACTCAATTTTAAGTTCTAAAGCATCTTTTCCTACTGGTGATTACTGAATTAATTCAAATGACTTCATGGTTTCATGTTTAATCGAAACAAATGAATTCATCACAGGTGCACTGATTTGTGTGATTAGAATGAAAAAGGTCACGTTCATCATTTTTCACCTCTTTTAATCTTGCTTTCTCCTTTGAAAAGAATAGACTTGAAGCATCTTGAAAAGGCACTTCTTCATCCTGTATTATGTGAATCAATTTGATTCATTAAGAACGGGCTTTGCTTGGCTATTCAATGTGTTTAAAGTGGATATAATACAAGGGGCATCCAGTTTGTATTCATTTTCTCCAAAAGATTGTCCTGTGGAAGATTTACATACAATACCTAGAGCACTAGAACATACCAATTTTCATATCTGACAATAATTCTAAATTATTTCTTTCTATGTGACTATTTCTTTTGCCTATTAATTCTAAATTGTCTAAAATAAAAGATTCTCATAATTTTATATTGTCTATGAATAATAAAATGCTAGTACTCTGCTTTTGTTCAATCAAATATATTTACAGAAATGACTGCATTATACACAAGACTGTTAACCTATTTTTATTGTATATTCTACATGTGGTTTTCATGGTGCCAGAAACTTTTGCATTTCTACATTACTCATCTGTTATCACACAGAAGACAATGGGAAATGGTAAAAAAACTGAAATGCCTGCTTTTGCTATTGCTTAGTTGTTAGAAAGATGAGAAAAGAGAAGCTAAGAAACAAGCATTTATGCTATCATCCTTTTAAATTTTTCTACTGTTGTTATATAATACATGACCAAGAAACTTGACAACGTCAAATAGGACTCATATAGTTTCACATATTTTAGTAGGTTGTAAGTCTGAAGGAGGTCTAGATGGGGTAAAATCAAGATGCTAAAAAGGCTGTATATTTTCTAAGAGACAATGAAAATAGTGTATTACCTTTCCTTTTCAGCTTCTCAAAGCCAGTCTCCTTTCTTAGGTTTTAGACCTTGGTCTGTAACTTCAAGGTCCCCCATTCTGAGATGAGTCCTTCCGTTGGTGCCCTCTTTCTGGGTTTACGCTTTTCTGTGTCTTTTACTTTTATACTTCAAGAATGTTAAAATGAGATTGCATGCAACTTGATGACACAGCACAATTGTCCCATTTCAAGCTCCTTATTTAACCATAGATGCAAAGTGTCTTTATAATGCAAGTAAACATGCTCATGAGTCCAAGAACCAGCACCTTGGCATCTTCAAACAATTGTCATTTTGTCCATTAGGCACTAGTACACAGTTTAATGTACTTGACCTAAATCAAAAATACTCTTTTAAATATCAGACCTTCTTAATACCCTGTTATTTCTGTTCTTGGTTCCATTTATTTTACTCATTGTAGAGATGAAAAAATATATTAAGAAGTTTTAGCAATTAAAAGAATAGTGTTACAATGTAAGAATAGTGTTGAATTGTGTCATTTCTGATCAATACCATGTTAGTATATTACAAAGTCTATTCCTTAGAATTTTGATTAAGAACATGTAGTTTGAATAACAGAGTCTACAGTTAGATGCACAAATGCATAGTTTCTTTGTAGTAAAGTATAAGCACCTATTTTAGTTATCTATCCCATGTGATAGTATTCAGTATTGTGTTACTCAATAAGTTGCACTGTGTGAGTTTCATTGAAAGGAAAATAAAATTTTTATCTAATAAATTCATCATTCCTATAAGATGGGGGATGATATGATAAATTTGACACATATCTCTATTATGGTTTGTATCTCTAATTATGTCCTACTTGCATATGCTGCTTGAAGGTGGAACATTCAAAAGGTGTGTATGTAGAAACAGAGTAAGAGAAAGTCTGTGTGTTGAGACTGTACAAACCACCATCTGTCATGATGGCTGGATGGACTAACTATGACGGTTAATGCTTTTTAACAGCTCTTAGTGATGTATTAAAAAAAAAAACTAGGTGACAATTTTCTTAATGTATCTGTATAAGATTTTCTGGATTAGGTCAACTAAAGTGGAGAAATTCACACTAAAAGTGGTGAACAACATTCAGTGAGCCAGGGTTTCAGGCTGAATACCAAGGAGGAAGAAAGCTAAGTATCAATTTTCTTGTCTTTGCTTTTCCTGACTGCAAATGTAACTTAATCAGCCACATCTTGCTCCAGTTGTCATGACTTCCCTGCCATGATGGATAGAACACTCACACTGTGAACTGTAACAAACCCTTCTTTTTACAATTCTTTTTGTCAGCTATTTTGTCTCAGAAATGTGAGAAAGAAAATCTACTACAGAATATTAATTAATGAGAGGGACGTTGCTTTGATAAACTTGACCATGTGGTTTTTAGACTTTACGAACTCCTTTGTAGGTATTAAGTTAGAGGTTGAAGCTGAAAATTAAAGTCCCACAATGCTATAGGCAGAATTTTTTACCCATTCTGCTGAGAGTTTGGAAGGCCAGTATATAAAAGAAGTATGAATAGTGAAGCGAGGACTACTCCGTGATTTTTCATGGGACGACATGAACTCTCTTGAAAGCCAGCTGTTTATTTGCATTATATTCTGACAAAGAATAAGGTTGAATTCTGCTTATGTCCTGAGAATTTGAATGTTTTTGGATTACAAACTAATGAACTAATTCTTTTAGAAGGGCAAACTTTAGAACAGGTTAAAATTCAAGCTGGGCCTTTGTTTCTGCTCACTGCTCTCATCTAAGTTTAGAGTGAAACTTTTGGGGACAGTAGAAAGACATGTAAATGTGGGGTTAATCAAAGAAAATTTTTGAGTTTGAGATTACAAACAAGACGTGTTGAAAATAACTATAAATGTAAAAGCATTCTCAACACTGAGGAGAAACTTTGTGCTCTGTACTGGGACAACAACAAAGGCACATTGGAGTGGCAACTCACCCAACATCTCCATGTCATGAGAATACCAAAATGTGAAAGAAGCAAGCCTAAATTAAGATTGCCACTCAAAGTTTTCCCTTCTTGAAAGTCGTTGAGCAAAGAAGATGAGTCAGCTTGTCCAAATGGAGAGTTTTCCACTACCGTCATGCTGCAGAATTTGGCAGTGTCCTTCAGCTGGCATGTGTTCTGAAGGCATTGAAGATTTAAGTGTTAACAGAGTTTGGACCACGGTTTCAGAGAACCACTGAGGACAAACTATGTTAAGCAGAACTAAAGACCCCCACAGGGGAGTCATTGCATAAAGTGATAAGGGAAAGAAAAAATATTAATGAATTAAAAACAGACAATGGGGATTCGAAGACCATGTGATGTCTGCTGAGTAAAGCTGATTTTACAAAGTGAAGCTGACTCAAGAGAAAGGCTGTGTGTGCAGGAGGCAGCAGAACTAAGGAGAAAGAGCTACATAAGCATTTTAGGATCCTATCAAGAGTAAAGAACATGAAGGATAGGACATAGAATTGCAAGATTTGATGTTCTTCTTGGTTTTGGTTTTGGTTTGAACTGATATTCCCTTGGTGTATATTCCTAAAAAAGATCTTTACCAACCCCACATCGGAAAGAAGGCTGATCTCCATGATACACAAAGAACTCAAGAAATTGGTCACCAAAAGAACAAATAATCCAATAAAAAATTGGGTACAGAGAACTCTCAACAGAGGTATCTAAAAGGACTGAAAGACACCCTTTCTCAACATCCTTAGCCACCAGAGAAATGCAAAGTAAACAAATTAAATAACTCTGAGGTTCCATCTTACACATGTCAGAATGGTCAAGATCAAAAACACTGATGACAACTTATGCTGAAGAAATGTGGGGTAAAAGAAACACTCCTCCATTGCTGGTGGGAGTACAAACTGGTGCAGCCACCTTGGAAATCAGTATGGTGACTTCTCTGAAAGTTAGGAAACAACCTACTTCAAGGCCCAGCAATACCACTTTTGAGTATATACCCAAAGGATGCTGAATCATACCACAAGGATATGTCCTCAACTATGTTCATAGCAGCACTGTTTGCCGTATCCAGAACCTGGAAACAATCTAAATGTCCCATGACCAAAGAATGGAAAAGAAAATGTGATACATTTACACAGCAGAAAAACTAATGACTTCTTGAAATTTCTGGGCGAATAGATGGATCAATAAAACATCATATTGAGTGAGGTAACCTGTAGTCAGAGGCTGCTCATTTGTTTCCAGCTGCTCAGACCCAAAATAATTACACAGAAAATATTATTTTAAACACTGCTTTGCCAATAGCTTAAGTGTAATTCCTTCCAACTCTTATATCATAAATTAACCCATTCCTATTATTTTGTATTTTACCATGAGGCTCATGGCCTACTGGCAAGATTCAAGCACATCTTTTTTCGGCGGCAGCTACATGGTTTCCTGTTGCTCCAATAAAAGTAACACATGGACAGAAGGACTTCTCACACCATTTCCCCTTTTCTTTTTAAGTAAAAAGGAAGGTTTTAACTTTAACATTGTAAAACTACATATAGCAAATCAGGAATCAAGTCAGAATTACAGTTACAATATTTATATCTGCTTTAGCTTTTATCATATATAAGAAAACTATAACTATAACTGTCTGTCTTCAATTCCATCAAAGAATCCAGGAGGACATAATATCACTTAAGTAAACAGAAAATACATTGTAAGCAACCTCCAAAACTCTAGAAATGACAGAGATATGTCATTGCCTGAATAGTCACCTGAAGTTTTTTTTATAACACTGGGGCACCCATCTTCAGCCTACAGGCCCATACAATCCAGCAGACTTTTTCATGAAGCAGGAAATTTTGAAGATAGTTCTGTCTGTATTGGCAGTTTGTCAGTCACTTCGTTCTTTGTCCTACAGAATGTCTGGTAGACAATTTCATGAAGCAGTAACTCCAAAGGACCATTTCATCCTGAGGCAAGTACAACCGTCATTTATCTGTGGGTCCTGCATATCCAGCTCATACAGTAAAACATCAAAAAGTCCAGGCAAGAGCAGTTTCTTGCCCAAATGAGTAACAAACTCCTTGGAAGACTCTTTGATACCTGTCATCCTTCTGAAGTAGATTGGTGTTGCCAGAAGCAGATGTGTCTTATTTTCATGAAAATTCTTAAGTTTTTAAAACATTTTAAATGTCATATTCTGTAGGTCTTTGAAAAGTTTGAAGATCATCTAAATAAACTAAAATATAACTGTGTATATCTAGAAAACCTAAGTACTATGACTATAAGTGTGCCTATTATAGGTGACTATATATTTACCTGTATCTCTTAATTATACATTACATCTTTAAGCAAGCTGCACAGACACAATACCTTAATCAATAGCAGAAATATTCATATAACAAAATTGACCTTAAATTTGTATCAATAATCCAAGATCCATACCAGTGTAAATCTCTAAAGTATATCCCCCTTTAAATGTAAACAAACAGTTATAAACAATATTTGGGGAATTTGGGCATTGTTGTCTAGACTACTACCTGCTTATTGGGGTCACTGTTAATCAGGTTTGTCTTGGGGTATCCTGTGTGGTAGGTCAGTCTCAGCCAGCAGTCATGAAGCCATCATGAATGTTGGACCATCTGGGCTCTGCCCAATCCAACATGGCAGAAACATGTTCACTGCCTCTAACATTAACTACGATTAACATCGCCCCAGTTCCAGGTATACAGCAGGTCTAGTTGTGTTGTTAAGTACATGTAACATGCTGCTCACAAACCCTATTTAAATGTTCCATAGCCAGTCTTCCTGAAAGAGGAAGCCAGAGCTGCTTTTGCAGGTGTATCAGTCAGCCAGCTGTTATCAAATCCATGCAGCCTTCCTTGCCAAGGCTGAGTCAGGAAGACCTGTCTTAAAGGAGCCACAGTAAGCCAGCAAAGACCATTCCCCACCTCCCCCCAAAAAAACTGCTGGGCACCAAGAAGCCATGCTTAACTCTATTCTTTTCTGTTTAGAATTCCTTTCCAAGTTTTCTCAGGTTTTACATGGATGTAGTTGACCACGTTGGTGACAATTTGCAGATGGAGACTGCTTGTTCGTTCCTGGCTGATCAGACCCAAAATAATTACTTGGAAACTATTAATTAAACATTGCTTGCCCAATAGCTTAAGCATATTTCTAGCTAAATCTTATATCTTAAATTAACTCATTTCTATTATCTTATATTTTATTAGGTCATGAGGTTCGTGATCTACTGACAAGGTTCTACGACATCTGTCTCTCCAGTGGCAGCTTTATGTCTTCTCATTGATTCCACCTACTCTCTCCTCCTCTATCTGCTTGGAACTCCTGCCTTGCCTTATTCTTCTAAACCATTGGACAATACAGCTTTATTCACTAAGCAATAAAAGCAGCACATAGACAGAAAGACTTCCGATACCATTAACCCAGACCCAGAAAGACAAATATAATATGTACTATGTACTCCCTCATTAGTGGTTTTTAGACATAATGCAAAAAAAACAACCTACAATTCATAGTCCCAGAGAACCTAGACAACAATGAAGACCCTAAGAGAGACATACGTGGATCTAATCTACAAGGGAAAGAGAAAAAGGCAAAATCTGAGTAAATTGGGAGCATGCAGATCATTGAAGAAGGTAGAAAGAGAGAGGAGAGGAAGGGAGGGGAATGGAGAAAAATATATAGCTCAATAAAAATAATAAAGCAGGATTCCATTACAATAAAGAATCTCAGTTTGCAATAAGATTTTATGAATCATCACTTTACCTCTCCTAATGGAATTACCTGTGAATGCACATAAAAACATTTTCTATCTCTTAACATTAAATAGAATTTAAATGAATTTTGGATTTGAGTCCATATTCAACACCTTTTCTAATTTGATTGCTGGAAAGGGTAAACATTTTTTTCCATGGCACTCAGCAAATGAAGTGAATCTATTTTTCTATGTCTGGGATATAGTTCTGAATTTTGTTCCAGTTGCTCTGTCTGTGTTCAGAAAACTAGTTCTATATGAGACTAGACAGCAGAATTGGACATTTGGGGGAAATGCTCTCATTTTGTAGTGATCAACAATTTTTCCTGAACACTGTATGAAAGGTCACATTACACCTATCTAGATGTATCAATGCACATAAAAATTTACTTACTGTATTAATTAACAGATAGAATATTCCTGGCTATTACTAACTGGCCTGGAATTCTTGATCATCTTGACTCTGCTCCTAAGTGTTGTTAGTATAAGCATATATCGCCATGCACTTGTAAAATTAATTCTTGCTTTTCATTCATATGCCTTTCTTTTGATGGTACACTATTTCTATCAGGCTACTGTGGTTTCTAGATTCTATTGTAACTATTAAGAATCTGAGTTTGTAACACCTTCTACATTGTAACTCACTGAGCAATAACAGATGCTCACTGAGTGAAGACATCATTCACCATTTTTTCATTATGTTCCTACTAGAATATTTTCTTGTTTATTTTGCCTTTGTGTGGATGATGCACAGGTTTATGTTTCTTAGCCATATATAGTACAGAAAGAACCAATAGGGAATTTATTGTATAATATTGATTCATACAATAACAAACACTAAAACGTGCCACACAATTTTAACACTTGCATGTTAGAAACCAAAGGAAGCCAGTGATGGAGTCCAGAAGCCTAGGAGCAAGGTAGTGTGATTAATTCTTTCTTCAGTCAAAGCCAAAGACCAAGGACACACTGTGCAGGAGAAGATCCATGTCTCTTCCACACTTCTGTGATATTTCAGATTCCATTTGGATTGGAACATGGTGAAGAAAGTTGGTTGGAGTCATCTTTTTGATCCAGTCCACCATCTTAAATGGTAACTTCTTTGAAAAGCTGTGGGCTGAATCAAGCATACAGAAGGCTGGAGTCGCCAAGTTAGCTCAAAAAAAGAAAAAAAAAAAGAAAAGGTGACAGGAAAAGGCGCAGTTAGCGTCAAAAGTGTGACAGTTACACCAAAAGCATAAGATCTATGCCAAAAGCATAACAACTATGCCAAAGATGTAACAGTTAGAAAAGGGCATGAATTCAAAAACAGTAATGTCACAAAGCCCATGAAGAATACTCCCAGCCAAGATGCAGCTGAAGGGGAGCAAAGGGAAAAGAGATATGACTTATTTACAAACAAGTGATTGGCATTAGCGATGGGGTAAGATGACATAAAGTGCCTGACACCCTCGTGTGACCCATTAACAGCTCATGCGAATGTGACAGCTGATGTAATTGGCTAATTACTTCTAATTCCTCTGGGATTTGTGGGCTTTTGCTGTATAAGTTGCATGCTAAAAGGAAATAAACGAGTTTCTGCTTGACTCACTCCCCACTAAGTCTGATTGTCTCCAGACCCATGGGCTGGGTGGCGAGCAGGGCACTTCCCTGCCTTAGCCAGGGCCAGTCATGGGAGGCTGGCTCAATTCTTCGGCGGGGTTTACAGAGGGACCTGCAAAAAAACACCTGCACAAACCTATAGGGAAAAAAAATAATCAGGTACAGCCTTAAACCATGGGTTAGTCAAGCTTAATGTATAGTTTTAAGTACAAAATATAGTACATCCTTCATTATATTCTCTTTCATATGTTTTAACAAGTCCTTTTAGTAAGGCAAAATTTAGGTGTAATACGTTATATACATTCAAAATATTCTATTCAATCATTTGTATATATATTATGCTTGCAAAACAGGCACCAGATCACACAGACCTACAGCATGCTTTAAACATACTTTATTTTCTCATGTTAGCCACTCATCCATCAACCTCTTTTGTTACTGACAAGTTAGCTAGCTAGTTCCATTTCCAAAGTATCTGGTCCATGATTTTCTAAGCAGTTCTCCTATATTCTCCTCCCATCCTACCAAAGTATCCTGAGACAGAAGTGAGCCACCCCAGCATCTGTCTTTTTGTGGGTTCCAGAAATTGATGACGTGTTGTGAAATTTGTTATAAAATTTTAAGGGAAGATTGTAATGCAGGTATAAACACCTTCATTGTGAGTAGTGGGAAGTGTATGTGAAAGAAGGACAGCAAATATGTCCTAGACTGAGATGTATTTCTAAAGGTCAAATTGCCCTGAATTTCAAACTAAATGAATCTTTATTCCTCCCAAAATGTATGTGGGATTGAAAGAAATATCCCATATCTTAATTGAAATGGAGATTATAAATTTTCAGCTTTTGTTGAAATTTGTTTTAATATACAGCTAAATAGGATTATTTTAATCATACCTAAAAATTGACATATAGAGAGATTAATATTTAATGAGATTCAAAAATCCTTCCAAGATATTCCATATAACAGTGTTCAAAAGTGGTAGATATGGGACTCCATTCAAGCAAGTCCAACTCTACAGATTATATTTGATCACTATTCTTTACAATATAAACTTATTTATATGCAATAAAAGTCCATTAATGTCTCAGTAACCAAAATTTATTATGTAGGATTCTTACTACTTCTAGACATCAGAATTAAACGTGATCAATTTGTCAATTTCCTTAGAAGATTAAATAGAAGCTGATCCTTTATAAACACCAGCAATATGTAGACTTGTTTGTTTGTTTGTTGTTGCTTTACTTTGACTACTCTTATCTTCCAACTCCCCAAAGACAAACAACAGTTATCCATAAATAGTTCAGAGTTAAAGTTCTGTTAAAAGTTTTAAAAATCCTGTATTCAATTAAAACTGAAAATTAAGACTGGTAGTAATCAAAAAGTCATAGAATATAGATAGTGACATTATAGAGGTGATTGCCGTAATCGTCCTTGTTGACATTTAAGCGATTCTGAAATCCAAGTTCATCAAGTCATGTGACTTGCTGATGTTACTCAGAAAGCCAGAGGAATGACAGGCAGAATGAAACCATGTGTCTGAGAACAGTACTTTCCTCAGCTAGTACATAAACATTGCGCTGTTGATAATCACTGTGTTCAGAACACTCGAGAACAGATGAAATAACATTTGTAATAAAATGGTACAATAATCAAATTCAAGAACTCTCACTTACATGGGTTTCTGTATTTACTTTATGGGAAATATACTTTATGAACCATGAAATATTTGGCAGAAGGAAAAATAATACTTTTAGGAAAGAGTTATTATACCAAGTAGGAACTATGAAGGCCCCATTATTGGATACAGAAGGAACCAGTTAGCTTTCTCTTCTCCAATCAATAACGTCCCATCTTCCATCAAATGGCTTTCCATTTGCATATCGCTGGAGAGGGAAAAGAGGAGCTATTTCACTCTTGAACTCACGAGAAAGGACAAAGGCACCCGCTTTCCGGTTCCTCCCAAGTAATGCATTTCTCTTCTGTCAGTTGCTTATTTGTCTTGGTGCCATAAAAGACAATGCCATAAAATTTGAGGTTTACACACATGTGGACTTGATGATATCAGTCCATATCAACTGACCAACTGACAAATCTAATTATAGGGGGTCAAATTCTCTATGTTTAACGTTATTCACTAAGACTTCCTAAAGTCTTCTACACTGAGACCAAGAAATGCAAAGTCCTAAATGTGTAAACTGTTTAAAGACTTCTTGTGTTAAATTCTGAGAAACAAAGTTATGAGTAGGATGGCAGTTTATCCCAAGTGTATATGTCTGCCCTATTAACAACTTGTCACTAGATATAACTGTAAGTTTTTTTTCTTTCATAATCACAGCTATTGGTGTTATTTTGAGAGCTTGCACATTGTACAGTATGAAAATATATTTTATTTGCAATTTAAATTATTTTCCTATAAAGGCAGAAATAAAAGATAGAATGATACCTATTTGGGGTTAAAATGCATTATCTTAAAAAGATTTTGTTGCATTCAAACTGCCTGCATATCTGGATATAATTATGCTGTGAAATAAATTAACTATAGATAGAATACGTTAGAGACACTTGTATTGGAGTAGCTTGAGCCCTTCAATGAGAAGAGGAATGATACGGTGACATTGACAAGACGCCGGTAGCAGTTGGAGTGTGTGTGAGTCAAGAAAACAACAAACCATCACAACCATGGAGAAATCAAGCAGGAGTGCCTCAGGAAGCTTTTAAAAAAAACATCAGCCTGCCATGGGTTAGAGAAGACCATTGTGATCACGAATTTAGAAAAGAAATTCTGTTGTTTTAAGGTATGGGGTTGTATCGTTTGATTAAATCAGCTCTAGGAAGGGAAACTCATGCACTTATGTCATCACTAAGACATGTCTAAGAATGGGAGCGTTTTACATTTCCTAAGCAGGTAAGAAAATTTTTAAAATGCACTTTACATTGAAGCATATTTGGGAGCCTTTTTCCTATGTTTTACTATGCATAGACAACTTAGCACCATTGTGGTCTAGTAAGAATTGTCTCTTTCAGCAGGGATGCTATTTAGAAAGATTATAAACCAAGAGTTTTAGATATGAGGACTAACTAATCTGTAATCAATATGACTTTTAAAGTCCTACCCACCCAGTTAATATATTTCTATCTGAAGTAACCCACAAAATAAAACCAATGCCTACTTGGAATAACTATTTCTTAGTATGTAAAACAGAATAAAAGCCCCTAATCGAAGATTTCTCCTCATTCTTTTGTCTGAGAGTAAACATCACTTCTCTACATGTAAGCATGTGAAGAAGGATACTTAAAAGAAATATCACACTAGCTCAGAACTGAGAATAATAGAGGGTTATTTATTTAGGGGTAGACTCACAAATCCATATCCTCTACTGGAACAGAGAACAATAACCGAATCCCGCAGCCAGAAAAGAGGCTGGACAAGTACTTTTTTTAAGGCATAAATAGTATAAGAGGCCACACCCTAGTAGGCAGGTAACTTAAAGGCTACTGGCTGTAGGAATTCCTACAGTAAGCATGGTGTGCCATCTCTTCAAAACTGAAAACAATTAACTCTTTCCAGGACAGTTTTCTCTGTCAATTTCCAATACCTCATGTCAACAAATTTTTGGGCACATGTTAAAATGAAGGATCATATTGTTGATATAAGTAACTCCATTGTTATTAACACTAGTAGAAATAGGCCCCAAATACCATCACTAAAAGTGTTTTAGGTGGACTTTATTTGGTCACAACTCTATTGATAAAAACCACCATCTATACAGAAAATCAGGAAAAATTTATCCATATATTCACAATAACATATACAATGTAGCAGTCAAAATGTTAAGCCAACAACTGAGTAAATGAATAAATAACAGCTAGCATTTACACTGATTAAAATATAAATTATATGTAAATACGCCATAGAGCTATTTTAATTTAGAACATATTTGTACCATTGCAGTAACTGAATAATACATGTAAAATGAGTTAGAATCATAACTGAAGTTTAATATATATTAACATAAAAAGGAAATATAATTGATCAAAATCTTCACATTGAAATATTTCCATCAGAATCTGGAAGCTTGCCCTTCCTCCTCCCTGGGGCCATAAAAACACCCAGCTCACCCAGCTTTCAGGCTGGGACTGGGCTGGAAGTGTAACCCAGCAGGAGGGAGTGGCAGAGTTTCAATAACCTGCCTGTTGGGGGTGGAAAGGTAGTCCCTGCATCAGCTCAGCAAGAATCCTGGCCAGCAAGGGACGCTGATCCTCTTGCAACAGATTCATCGTAGGGGTGAGTTTGCTCTGACCCGTGGCAGAAGTCCAACAAGGAGGAGCTCATACATCCCCAGTTCCCCTTGACTCCCTGGCCACTCTGCAGGGGCTAAGCCCTCTTGCCTTCTAGCCCATCCCACCTTTCATCCAGGAACCCCTTCCTTTATTCCTCCCTTCCTCCTCCTCGGGCCATAAAAACATCCGGCTCAGCTGGCTTGCAGGCTGGGACTGGGCTGGAAGTGTAACCCAGCAGGAGGGAGTGGCAGAGTTTCAATAGCCTGCCTATTGGGGGTGGAAAGGTAGGCCCTGCATCAGCTCAGCAAGAATCCTGGCCAGCAAGGGGCGCTGATCCTCTAGCAGATTATACATCAGAGGGGAGAACCCGACCCAGTACCAGAAGATTCACTAGAGAACAGTTGAAGGAAGAGATGGGCAGACACCAAGGCAAGAATTCCTCCAACAGTCTGAAAAACAACATGAAAACACCAGATGCCGGCAATCTTACTAAAGAAGAAATTGAACACCCTGTTCCAGAAGAAGTGGAGAACAGTGTAATTATGAAAGCAATAGAGTCCCTTAAACAGGGTATGAATAACTCACTTAAAGAACTGGAAAAGAAGTATAACAAAAAGATTGAAGAAATGAGTAAAGAAATGGAAGAGAAATATAACAAAAGGTTTGAAGAAATGAGTAAATCCGTAAACGACACCCTGGGAAACCAAGAAAAAACAATCAAACAAGTAGTGGAAACAGTTCAAGAATTGAAAGCTGAAATGGAAGCAATGAAGAAACCACAAACCGAGGGCCAGCTAGATATAGATAATCGAGGTAAACAAAAAGAGACTTCAGAAGCAAGCATAACCAATAGAATACAAGAGATAGAAGAACAAATCTCAGATTATGAAGACACCATAGAGAAAATAAACGCTCTGATCAAAGAAAACAGCATATCCAACAAATTCTCATCACAAAACATTCAGGAAATATGGGACATAATAAAAAAAAACCAAAACTAAGAATAATAGGGATTGAAGAAGGAGAAGAACTGCAGATCAAAGGTCCAGAAAATACATTCAACAAAATTATAGAAGAAAACTTTCCCAACCTAAAGAACAATATTCCTATGAAGGTTCAAGAAGCATACGGAATACAGAATAGACTGGATCAGAAAAAAACATCCCCTCGCCATATAATAATCAAAACACAAAGCATTCAGATTAAAGAAAGGATATTAAGAGCTGCAAAGGAAAAAGGTAAAGTCACTTATAAAGGTAAACCTATCAGACTTACATCAGACTTCTCTATGGAAACCATGAAAGTCAGAAGATCCTGGATAGAGGTACTGAAGAAACTAAGAGATCATGGATGCAAGCCCAGACTACTATACCTAGCCAAGCTATCGTTCACTATCAACGGAGAAAACAAAATATTCCAGGATAAAAACAAATTTAAAAAATACGTAGCTACAAATTCAGCCTTACAGAGAATATTAGAAGCAAAATCACAACCCAAGGAATACAACAATCCCAACACTGCCTACAATAACTCAGACATCTAGCGACTCTTCACAAGCACAACTCAAAGAAGAAAAACATATACACTCTACTACTCCCCGCCAAAAAATGACAGGAGTCAACAACCACTGGTCATTAATATCACGTAATATCAATGGACTCAATTCACCTATAAAAAGGCACAGACTTAGAGACTGGATATGAAAACAGGATCCAACATTCTGCTGTTTACAAGAAACACACCTCAACCACAAATACAGACACCTACTTATGGTAAAGGGTTGGGAAAGGGTTTTCCAAGCAAATGGACCTAAGAAACAAGCGGGTGTGGCCATTCTAATATCTAACAAAATCGACTTCAAACTAAAATCAATCAGAAGAGACGGAGATGGACATTTCATACTCATAACAGGAACAATCCATCAGGAAGAAGTCTCAATCCTGAATATCTATGCCCCTCATATAAAGGCACCCACTTATGTAAAAGAAACATTTCTAGAACTCAAGGCACTCATCAAACCACACACAATAATAGTAGGAGACTTCAACACACCTCTCTCACCAACGAACAGGTCAATCAGACAGAAACATAGCAGAGAAATAAGAGAATTATTGGAGGTATTGAATCAAATGGACTTAACAGACATCTATAGAATATTCCACCCAAATAGGAAAGAATATACATTCTTCTCTACAGCTCATGGAACCTTCTAGAAAATTGACCACATACTCGGTAGCAAAGCAAACTTCCACAGATACAAAAAAATATTAGTAACCATTTGTGTCTTGTCAGATCACCATGGATTGAAGTTAGAATTCAACAACAATGCTACCCCTAGGAAGTCAACAAACTCATGGAAGTTGAACAATCAACTACTAAATCACCCCTGGGTCAAGGAAGAAAAAAAGAAAGAAATTAAAGTCTTTCTTGAATTTAATGAAAATAAAGACACAAGATACTCAAACCTATGGGACACTCTGAAAGCAGTGCTAAGAGGAAAGTTCATAGCACTAAGTGCTCAATTAAAGAAAACAGAGAAAGCACACATTGGAGACTTAACAGCACACTTGAAGCTCTTGAAAAATAAGAAGCTGATTCATCCAGGAGGAGTAGAAGACTGGAAATAATCAAACTGAGGGCTCAAATCAACAAAATAGAAACACAGAAAACAATCCAAAGAATCAATGAAGCATAAAGCTGGTTCTTGGAGAAAATCAACAAGATTGACAAACCCCTCTCTAAACTAATCAAACAGCAGAGAGAGAACATGCAAATTAATAAGATCAGAAATAAAAAGGGGGACATAACCACAGACACAGAGGAAATTCAGAGAATCATTAGATCTTACTACTAAAGCCTGTATGCCACAAAATTGGAAAACGTAAAAGAAATGGATATTTTTTAGATAAGTACCATATACCAAAATTGAATCAAGACCAGGTAAACAATCTAAATAGACCTGCTGGTCGTGAAGAATTGGAAGCTGTTATCAAAAATCTCCCTACCAAAAAAAACCCAGGACCAGATGGTTTCAATGCAGAATTCTACCAGAACTTCCAGGAAGAGCTAATACCTATACTCCTTAATGTATTTCACAATATAGACACAGAAGAGTCATTGCCAAACTCTTTTTATGTAGCTAGAGTTACCCTGATACCAAAACCACACAAAGACACAACCAAGAAAGAGAATTGCAGGCCAATCTCACTCATGAACATTGACACAAAAATTCTCAACAAAATTCTGGCAAACAGAATCCAATAACACTCCATTATGGTCAAGTAGGCTTCATCCCAGAGATGCAGGGCTGGTTCAACATACGCAAATCTATCAATGTAATCCACCATATAAATAAACTGAATGAAAAAAACATATAATAATTTCATTGGATACTGAAAAATCATTTGACAAAATTCAACATCCCTTTATGATAAAGGTGTTGGAGAGATTGGGGCTGCAAGGATCATACCTAAATATAATAAAAGCTATTTACAGCAAGCCGACAGCTAACATCAAATTGAACGGAGAGAAACTCAAAGCCATTCTATAAAATTAGGAACACGACAAGGCTGTCCACTCTCTCCATACCTCTTCAATATAGTGCTTGAAGTTCTACCAATAGCAATAAGACAACATAAGGAGATCAAGGGGATTCCAATTGGAAAGGATGAAGTTAAACTCCCGTTATTTTCATATGGTATGATAGTGTACATAAGCGAACCCAAAAACTCTACCAAAGAACTCCTACAGTTGATAAACACCTTTAGTAATGTGGCAGGATACAAGATCAACTCCAAAAAATCGGTTGCCATGCTATACACAAAGGATAAAGAAGCAGAGAGGGAAATCAGAGAAACATCACCTTTTACGATAGCAAAAATTAGCATAAAATATCTTGGGGTAACTCTAACCAAGAAAGTGAAAGACCTATTAGACAAGAACTTTACGTCCCTAAGTCCCTGAAGAAATAAATTGAGGAGGTTACCAGAAAATGGAAAGACCTCCCCTGCTCTTGGATTGGGAGAATCAACATAGTAAAAATGACAATTCTACAAAAGGCAATCTATAGATTCAATGCAATCCCCATCAAAATTCCATCAAACTTCTTCACAGAACTTGACAGAACAATAATCAAGTTTATATGGCAAAACAAAAAACCCAGGATAGCCAAAACAATCTTGTACAATAAAGGAACTTCTGAAGGCATTACCATCTCTGACTTCAAACTCTATACAGAGCAACAGTATTGAAAACAGCTTGGTATTGGCATAAGAACAGAGAAGTCGACCTTTGGAATCGAATAGACGACCCGGATATTAACCCACAAAGCTATGAACACCTGATTTTCGACAAGGGAGCTAAAGGTATACAATGGAAGAAGGAATGCATCTTTAACAAATGGTGCTGGTATAACTGGATGTCAACCTGTAGAAGAATGAAAGTAGATCCATATCTATCACCATGCACAAAACTCAAATTCAAATGGATTAAAGACATCAACATTAATCTGACCACTTTGAACCTGATAGAAGAGAAAGTGGGAAGTAGTCTACAAGATATAGGCACAGGAGGCCTCTTCCTAAGTAGGACCCCAGTAGCACAGACAATAAGAGAAACAATGAATAAATGGGACCTCCTGAAACTGAGAAGCATCTGTAAAGCAAAGGAAACTGTCCGTAAGACAAAAAAGCTACCTTCTGACTGGGAGAAGATCTTCACCAACCCCTCATCAGACAAAGGTCTGATTTCCAAAATATACAAAGAACTCAAGAAACTAGACACTAAAACCCTAATTAAGCCAATTAAAAAATGGGGTACTGAACTGAACAGAGAATTCACAACGGAAGAACTTTGAATGGCCAAAAGACATTTAAGGTCACGCTCAACTTCCTTAGTGATCAGGGAAATGCAAATCAAAACAACTTTGAGAGGCCATCTTACACTCATCAGAATAGCCAAACTCAAAAACACCAATGATAGCCTATGCTGGAGAGGATGTGGAGTGAGGGGAACACTCATCCATTGTTGGTGTGAATGCAAACTTGTGCAGCCACTGTGGAAATCAGTGTGGCGGTTTTTCAGGAAACTGGGGGGAGTCAACCTCCCTCAGGACCCAGCAATTCCACTTTTGGGAATATACCCAAGAGATGCCCTATCATACTACAAAAGCATTTGTTCTACTATGTTCATAGCAGCATTATTTGTAATAGCCAGAACCTGGAAACAACCTAGGTGCCCCTCAATAGAAGAATGGTTAAAAAAGGTGTGGAACATATACACATTAGAGTTTTACTCAGCGTTAAAACACAATGATATCTTGAATTTTGCATGCAAATGGATGGAAATCGAAAACGCTTTACTGAGTGAGATAATCCAGACTCAAAAAGAGGAATATGGTATGTACTCATAAGTGGATTCTAGCCACAGTTAAAGTCTTTGAGCCTATAATTCGTGATCCTAGAAAAGCTAAATAAGAAGGTGAATCTGAAGAAAATCATATGGTTATCCTCATGGATGTTCGAAGTATACAAGATTGCCAGACAAGTGCACGGGGGATGGGGGGGTGGAAATAAGGGGAGATGGTTAGAGAGAAGGGAGAGGAGGAGGATTGGGGATGGCTTGGGGGAATGGGATGGGGGGAAGGGAGAAAGGATGGATATGGGAGCAGGGAAGTATATATTTCAACTAAGGGAGCCATTTTAGGGTTTGCAAGGGACTTGATTCTAGAGGGGTTCCCAGGCCCAAGGAGAGGTCCCCGAATTGTTCCCTGGGCATCAGAGAAGAGGGTGCCTGAACTGGCCTTGGCCCATAACCATACTGATGAATATTTTACATATCACCATAGAACCTTCATCTGGCGATGGATGGAGACAGAGACAGAGACACATATTGGAACACTGGACTTAACTCTCTAGGTCCAAATGAGAAGCAGAAGGACGGAGAACGTCAGCAAGAAAGGCAGGACCAGAGGGAGCTTTCATCTGATGATAGATGGAGAAAGAGATGGAGACCCACATTGGAGCACTGGACTGAGCCCCCAAGGTCCAAATGAGGAGCAGAAGGAGGGAGACCATGAAAAAGGAAATCAGGACCACGAGGGGTACATTCACCCTCTGATACAAGGGGACTGATTGAATGAGAGCTCACCAAGGCCAGCTGGACTGGGACTGAATGAGTATGTGATCAAACCGGAGTCTCTGAATGTGGCTGACATGGGGGGCTGACTGAGAAGCCATTGACAATGTCACTGGGTCTTGTTTCGTCTGCATGGACTGGCTTTCTGGGTTCCTGGTCTGGTTGAATGCTCACCTTCCTAGACCTGGAGTGAGAGAGGAGGAACTTGAAATTCCCACAGGGCAGGAAACCCTGACTGCTCTTAGGACTGAGAGGGAGGAGGAGAGGGAGTGGGGGGAATGGGAGGGTATGGTGAGGAGGGGAGGAAGTGGAAATTTTTATAAACAAATAAATAAATAAATTTGAAAAAAAAGAATCTGGAAGCTTATATAATATTAATTTTTAATGCAAAAGAGAATAAAAGTAATACATTGAGAGCCAAAAAGAAAAAGTAAAAAGAAAACAAAATAAAGAAACAAAATAAGAAAATTCAAGGCAATAGAAAGCTGTATATTAGAATCAGAAAGTGTCATTCAATTAGTTCCTGTTTTATTAGTTAAGACTATTTATAATCATATACAAACAATTTTCTTAGATTATATTAAATTTATAACACTCAAGTATTTGCTTGTGTGGTTCCATTTTACTGGACCCAAACAGATCAATGTTCTCCCTTTATTTCAGATGTCATAATTGGATAATACAATGTTGAAGATAATATATTGATCTATGCAATTATACATATTCACTTTATGTTGCTTTAAAATAAGCACCTTGGGGCTGGAGAAATGCTCAATAGTTAAGAATATTTGCTGTTCTTCAAGCATATCCAAGCTCAGTGCCAGCACCAGAATCAGGTGCCTAGCCACTTTAAGGTCATCTCTGGTGTACACATTCACACATGTGTCTTATACTCACAGAAGCACACACACATACTCAAAAATTAAAAAAAAAGTTTAAAGATCAAATAAAATTATTATCATTATTCAAGCAATGTTCAGTTACAATTTGAAAGATGTTTTATGTTTATTTTGTAAACTTTGGTAAAACAAAGTAGCACAAAATGATATGATATCCTGGGAACAGATTCAGCTCTTGGTAAAGAACTGTGTAAAATCATCATAGCAGTAGCTGGAGTGAGATGAGGGCCATCCAGTTTTTATGTAAAATTTTCATTTTTTGCTTTTTAGTCTTCTGCAATATAAGACCTAAACTCAAAATGTCCTATTGCCAGACTGTGGTGGCACACACCCTTAAACCCAGCAGCTGGGAGGCAGAGGCCAGAGGGATCTCTGTGAGTTCGAGGCCAGCCTGGTCTGTGAGTTCCAGAAAAGCAAAGGCTGTTACACAGAGAAACCCTGTGTCAAAGAGGTAGACGAAAATATGCAAGAAAAAAACTATTCAGTCACATAACCCAACTTTTAAAAAGTTTTGCATTTATTTATTTATTTATTTATTAATTATTTGTTCTGTATGTTCACATGTCTTGGATCTAGGGATGTTATCTCTGTCTCTTTATCTAGATGTATTTTTTATACTTAGAACACTTTTGAAAAAAAACAACTAAGTAAATGTTTCACTGAAAAAAAGTGAGAGCAATGCTTAATAGTTACTGGCATCTATTTGCTTCTTTCTTTGTTTGTTTGTAAGCTGTATCACCTTGAGCAAAAGTAAAGCAAATCAACACAGAGTGAGAAACTAAATTGTCATACAAATTTCTCAAAATCTCTGTTTTATTTGTAGCTAGTCACTGACAAAATAGTACAGATGAGATCGACAAATCCACCAGTCAACAATGTCAAGTATCAATATCTAAATGCAGAAAATAAATGACATTAAATGAGATTCACAAGGAAATTATGCCAAATGCCTCAATTCATAATTACATTCATGAATATACACAGATGTTAGTGCTTCACAATGAAGTATCTAAGATATTGGTCAAAACAGGACACTTAATGCTTCAATATTTGATTTCAAATAACATACAAACAAGTAGAATTAGAATTAAAAGGCTTCATTATTAATATGAAGTTTCACACCCATAATCTTAGTATTTCCACTTTACAGGAGAGGGAAACCAGCTACAGACAAATTACAAACAAAAAATAATTGAATAGAAATGATTTCTCACTGGTACACAATCAGACAGTGCTTTATTGTGATTGTTAATTATTTGGTAATCATGTGTTAGATTAATTATTCTTCTCCCACATTCTGTTCTCCAATTCTACACTGAAGTAATTTTACCTCTAAAAGGCATACTAGATGCTCTTATTTATGCTTGGTTATATATTCTATGAATCTAAACAGTGAAACACAAAATATATAGCGATTGTCAAATTCCTTTTAAATTATCTTATTTTACTTTTAACTAGATAGCTGAGATTTTACATTATTGGTTCTCAGCCTTAAATTTATACAGAATATATTTTGTAAGTATTAAATGATTTAAGTAATGCCTAGTGGCACAAATTCCAATTTAGAATTTGTAGAATGAAATCTCAAAAATGTCAAATTTCAGGGATACTTGGCCTCCTCTCCTCTAATGTTTGTTATTTACTTGTGGGTTTCTCTTATTTAGAAGAAGAAGAAGAGGAAGAGGAAGAAGAAGAAGAAGAAGAAGAAGAAGAAGAAGAAGAAGAAGAAGAAGAAGAAGAAGCAGAAGAAAGTGGCATTCTAGTCGACCACCTTTTTCATGGATAAACCTTCAGTAAGCTGTCAACCTCATTGTGTTTTAATTTTTTTATCTACCAAACCAGACAAAACACTCCTAGCAACTTTAAATGAGAACTGTTGCTAAGTTTGGCAGTTTTCTTCATATAAAAACCACTCTATAACTTTAAAATTCTATGAATCTAATTGTTCTTTTGACTCTTCATTAAAATTGTGAACATTCTCACTCTTCTTTCAATAAATAATCTGAATTTTAATAGCTATTTTTATTATGGAGTTATTTGTAAGTAATGATATAAATATTTATGAGAAAAAAGTCATTTGTAATCACTCTCAAGCTCATCTTTGCACTGGTAGATTTAACACTGAAGTTTCTAGGTTATCTCTCTGCATATAGATATTATACATATGTACATGTTCATACATGTTTATAAGTTCATGCCTCAGGACTCTTGATTCATGAAATATATGGTATAAGAGAAATTAGTCACGTATTTTCTCTCTTTATTTGTATAGTCAGATAATTCAAGAAGTGATGTAAAAGATAGATACATTTAATAAAATTCATAATTTCACTTAAGTTTATGGTGAAGTTCTGGTAAGTGGAAAAACAGGCAATATTTAAAACTTGAAAAGAAATCATGGTTGTTCTTTAGGATACAACTTTTTATTGAGAAATAAAAAGTAAGAGATTTAGCTTCTTATTTGATTCATTAGATAAGAACAACCTATGAAAAAAGAAGGAAGATGTTGTTAAAGGGATGTTAAAGACACATAGAATTTGTGAAGTGAAACTGAGTTGCTCAAAAGTTATATGCAGTGAATTAATGATCATCATCATCATTATCATCGTCATCATATTGCTGTGTCTCTGCTCGAAACATAAGCACTGGGAATGGAGCACTGTTATACCTTCCTCAGAAAATAAGGAGATGGGGAGAAATCCCAGCCTGTACCCTTATATCCCACGTGTGACCCTTATATTATCAGTTGCCAAGCAGTGAGTTGAACATTTTGATGTGTTATTTATAATTCTTTTCTCCAAAACAGCAGAAAAGTGAGACTAATCCTCTTCAACTCTGAAGAGACAAAAAAAAAAAAAAAAAAAGACTCAAATGTCTTTCTGAAAATCACACAGAATTTTAGGGCTAGAGCCAAATTAGCACTACTATGTATATGGCACTAAAGCACAGGCCTTATGGATGAAATCAAGATGGCTTTCCTTTACACAGATACTGACGGCTTTTATTTGTCATACGCATAGCATGTTTATTGCTTTTAATGTGATCAAGAAAGAAATATTAGGAAATTTATCAGAGATTGTCTTTCTGTAAGTGATAACAAAATAGATATTACTGCCAAATATATGGGACTTCGAATATTCAAACGACTATAGCAAAATGTGGGAAAAGGAATGGTTGTTTGTAACTCTGAAGGCACACAATAGCAATAGTATCAGAGAAATAATTTATTAGATTACATGAGCAGGAGTGACTCATCCCTCCCCACGGAGAATATGGCATGCCTCAGAAAAATATACTGGAGGCAAACATCGTACTTACAAGATCAATGGTTCTGTGGGTGATAATTAAGATAAAAAGAGTTGTGAGTCATTCTGATACACAGGTAAGTATGCATTATGCTTTGTTAGTTTAAGAATAAAGCAGATGAGGTTTTGTGCTCTCAGAATTTTCAAAAGCTGGGCTGCATGCATAGTGTGATGGTGAAAATTGATTGTCAGATCAGAGAATGTAGAATCAGCTAGGAGAACGCTCCGGACATGTCTGTGAGGGAGATCTTAGACTGGACTATTGAAGTGGGAAGAGCCGCCATGACTGTGAGTGGCACTATTCCGTGGGATGGGGACCGGGACTGGATAAAAAAAGTAGCAGATTAGCTAGTTAGCTAGGCATCAGCATCCATCTCTCTGTGTTTCCTGACTGTAGATGCAGAGTAAGAAATTCTCCGATGGCCACAATGGACTCTACCCTCTACCTGTGAGACCAAATAAACCATTTCTTCTTTAAAAAAAATAAAAGAATAAGACAGAAAATGTATCTTTATTGAATTAGATACTACAACATGAAGACATTCCCAAAGGTCGCAAAAATACTGGCCATTGCGTAGGAGTGAATAGCGCAGTTAAGAAATTGGACTTTGGAGACCAGCTCTTCTTCTTGGTTGTATCACTAAATTTACAGTCTTCAGTTTGGGGATGGAGAGATGTTCCAGTCATTATGAAAGCATACTGCTCTTGCAGAGTAGTGTGGGAGGTCTTTCTGTCTATGTGTTGCTTTTATTGGTTAATGAATAAAGAAACTGCCTTGGCCTGTTGATAGGGCAGAACTTAGGTAGGCAGGGAAAACTGGACTGAATGTTGGGAGAAGCAAAGCAGAGAGAGAGAGACTCTATGGAGCCACCACTGAAGAGAGTTGTGCTGAAACTTTGCCAGTAGGCCACGACTTCATGGTGATGCACAGATTAATTGAAAAGGGTTAAATTAAGATGTAAGAGTTAGCCAAGAAGAAGCTGGAGCTAATGGGCCAAGCAGTGTTTTAATTAATACAGTTTCTGTGTGATTATTTAGGGCTGAGCAGCCAGATGACTAGGACCAAAAAGTAGCCCTCCCTCTTACAACAGAGGACTTCAGATCAGTTCAGATCACATGGTACTTACTACATTCTTTAGCTTCAGTACCAGAAGGACAGGTGGCCTCTCCAGGCCTCCCAGGACACTAGGCAAACAGGTGGTACACTTTACATAGAGGCAGGTAAACTCTCATATGCATCAAATAAAAAATACATCTTTAAATTCTTCAGTTATTCTATGCATCAGACAGAAAGGGAAAACACAGTCATTTTTATCTCAAGACTGTCTTATTACTTGAATAAGATAAATAAAACTATATAGAGTTCCTTGTTTTGTTCACTTTCTCCACTTGAAATAGACACTTGCAGTATGAGTTATTGTAATTGTAGTTCTTCAAGCCTCAAAGAACATCCTGGAGAGCAATATGGATTATGGTAAAAAAACAACCATTCCAAATATGATCAGTAAATAGGTTTGAGAAGCAGCCACCCTCCACCCCTAAAAGTCTCATGAGCCTTACATTTGTTCAGGGAGTTGTCCTGGCTAACTGGATGCTGGGATGATTCAATTACTATTCAATCTTTATTTGCTGTGAAAATATAATCAAAAAGTTTAAAAGAAAAGCATTAGCTCCCAGTACAATGAATTTCTGCAACGCAACAGCCAGAGAGAGTCGGAGACTGAATAGAAGAGAAGTTCAGGGACTCTCACTTCAAAATCCATGTGCTTAAGACCCAAACCAAAAGAATGTGCTCTTAGATGACAGTTCGAGCACTAGGCATGAATCTTGGTCCCACTGCCTGTGGCCCCACAGACTACCAAAGCCTCACAACTGTCCTTCACATTCAGTGGGTCTAGTTTGGACCTATGCAGGTTCTCTGGCTATCAGTCCGGAGTCAGCTCTTCCTAGCTCAGGGCAGCTATTTCTCTGGATATCACCATCCTGGTCTGACCCCTTTGCTCCTCTCTCTCTCTGTGACTGAACCAGGTAGCTTGGCCCAATGTTTCACTGTAGATCTCTGTATCTGCTTTCATCAGATGCTGGTTGAAGGTTCTATGATGACGTTTAAGGGAGTCATTAACCTGATTACAGGGCAAAACCAGTTTAGGCATCCTCTCCACTATTGCTTAAGAGTCTTAACTGGAATCATTCTTAAAGATTCCTCGGAATTTTCCAAGGGCCATGTTTCTTACTAGTCCTTTAATGACTCCATAAATCAAGATAGCTCTTTCCTTTCTCTCCCTCACTGTCCTTCCCCCTTTTTGAGCATCCATTCCCTCATGTTCTCTTCCTCCTTCCCCATCTCCCCTCACTTTCCACCAACCCTTCTTCCCACCTCCTAATTTTCTCAGGAGCTCTTGTCTGTTTCCCCTTCCCAGGGGGATCTATGTATGTCTCTCTTAAGATTCTCCTTGTTACCTAGCTTCTCTGGGATCACAGACTATCCTTTGCTTTATGTCTAATATCCACTTATGAGTGGGTACATACTGTGTTTGTCTATCTGGGTCTGGGTGACCTCACTCAGGACGTTTTTTCTGGTTCCATCCATTTGTATGCAAATTTCAAGATGTCATTATTTTTTTTTACTGTGAAGTACTAATCGATTGTATAACTTTATCACATTTTCTTTATCCATTCTTCAGTTGCGGTGTTTCTAGGTTGTTTCTAGGTTCTGGATATTACAAATAAAGCTGCTTTGGAGAGATACCTTACTCAGACTAGATATAGGAGGAGGGCTTTGGTCGTGACTCAAGGGTAGTGTCAGACTTTGTTGTTCCCCATGGGAAGTCTTACCCTATTTGAGGAATGGATGGAGGGAAGGGTGGAAAAGGAGGAGAGGAGAGAGTGGGAACTGGGATGTAAAATGAGAAAAGATTGTATTTTTTAAAAATATTAAACAAAAAGAAAAAAAAGGATCCAAACCAAGAACCAGAACCAAGAACTCACTTATGCTGGTGGGCATGCTCTCTATGTCTGAACTATCTCAGCACAGTGCTAGGTAAAACTAATGGGGTTTACACCAGATGTGTAAGACTTTATTGACTTCCCATGGGAAGCTTTACTCTCTCTGAGGAGTAGGTAGGCAGTGGAGGGAAAGTGGGGGGAGTGGGAGGGCAAGAAGAAATGAACACTAGGATAGATATTAAAATGAGAAAAGATTGTTTTAGAAAGGAAGGAAGGAAGAAAGAAAGGAAGGAAGGAAGGAAGAAAGGAAGGAAGGAAGGAAGGAAGAAAGGAAGAAAGAAAGAAAAAGATACCAGAAACTAAAGAGATTTTCCTCTGCTATTTCCTGTCTGCCCAAAATTAGAACTGCCAAGACAACACCAGCAAGCAACTCTGCCCCTTTGCTTACGTTTTATAAACTAAACCATTTATTTTTATAATGAGTAACTGAAGTCTAAAGTCTTCCATACATATAGGGATTGACTCTGGTCACATACACACTGTTATGTCTGATTTCCTCTTATTGCAAGGATAACCACTTTACTGAACATTGTCTGTCATGCATGTTCAATAGACATTCTTCCGAACTGCTCTGTGTCTACAGGCCATTGAATTCTCCTAAAACAAAATTATTTCTCCTAAATTGTCTACATTCCTCATTCTCTTTATTTGCTATGGAAAGGTATACATAATCTTCTGAATCAAGATGAGAGCATAAATAAGTGCATCTTGGAATCATTCTCATGTGTGCATAAACTTATTTTCACTTAATGTATTGTTGGTTCACTACAGCGACCCTTCACTTTCTCATGGGAAGGCCATCTTTTTCCTTACTGAAGATAGGGCAGAACAATCATTTTAATGTATAGTAGCCTTGGGCAAAGGTTTCTTCATTTCTATAGAGTTGAGAACACCAAGGAAGGTGCTAGAAAGGTACACTTGGTAAAGGGAGGTCAGGATTGAGATACTTAGCAGTGCCAAGCAGTTGTTGAGCATGGCTGACTCAAGCAACCACAGTTTTTATTCTTAGCCAAGGTAATGGATTACACATGCTATGCATTAAGGTTAGTGTACAGCATTCAATTTTCCCTAAAGACCTTCCAAAGTCTCATTAATTTTTATGGTTGGGAATCTGTATAGTGCATTATTAGTCTCCTATGAACCCCTCTTTATTTTATTTTTATTTTATTTTATTTTTAGACAGGGTTTCTCTATGTAGCCCTGGCTATCCTGGAACTCACTTTATAAACCACGTTGGCCTTAAATGCAGAGATCTGTCCAATGAGTGTTAGTACTAAAGGTATGTGACACCATTGCAAAACTAGCTTTTCTCTGCCACATAGATTATAATGATAATGGTTGCTTACATTGCATATACGAAATTTGAGTTGGGGCAGGCAGGGAGTTTTCTGAGCAGCAAGTGACACTGATCCTGTAGCAGAAGACACAATGGAGGGGTAAGTGTGTTCCTGACCCACCACACAAGCTCGGTAAGAAAACACACAATTTTCCCGCCATCCTTATCACCCTGGGTATTCTGAAGGGGCAACTTCCCCCAGCTAAACCCTCCCTCTTCCTACCCTATCCCCGCTTTCAGCCAGGAACCCCTTCCCTTCTTCTCTCCCTTTTTCGAGGCATAAAATCCTCCAACTCAGCCTGTGTGGGCGCCGCCAGGAAGGGGCAGTGAGGGCAAACAGGAGGGAGTTCCTTTGTTTTAATAGCCTGCCTGCAGCAAGGTAAGACTGCAGTCAAAGTGATTCCTGGCCAGCAAGGGGCACTAATCCTGTAGCAGAAGACCCAGCGGAGGGACGAGCCATTGGAGAGCATCTGAAGGAAGAGATGGGCAGGTGCCAAAGCAAGAATTCCTGCAACAATCTGAGAAACAACATGAAAACACCAGATCCCAGTGATCTTACTACAGAAGGACTTGAACAACCTATTCCGGAAGAAGTGGAAAGCAGTGTCATTATGACGACAATAGAGTCTCTTAAACAGGGTATGAATAACTCACTTAAAGAAATAGAAGAGAAATATACCAAAAAGATTGAAAAATGAGTAAAGAAATGGAAGAGAAATATAACAAAAGGTTTGAAGAAATGTGTAAATCCATAAACAACACCCTGGGAAACCAAGAAAAAACAATCAAACAGGTAATGGAATCAGTTCAAGAATTGAAAGGTGAAATGGAGGCAATGAAGAAAACACAAACAGAGGGCCGGCTGGATATGTAAAATCTAGGTAAACAAACAGAGACTTCAGGAACAAGCATAAGCAATAGAATACAAGAGATAGAAGAACGAATCTCAGATTCTGAAGACACCATAGAGAAAATAAACGCTCTGATCAAAGAAAACAGCATATCCAACAAATTCTCATCACAAAACATTCAGGAAATATGGGACATAATAAAAAAACCGAATCTAAGAATAATCGGGATAGAAGAAGGAGAAGAATTGCAGATCAGATCCTGAAAATATATTCAACAAAATTATAGAAGAAAACTTTCCCAACCTAAAGAACAATATTCCTATGAAGGTTCAAGAAACATACAGAACACCGAATAGACTGGATCAGAAAAAAACATCCCCTCGCCATATAATAATCAAAACACAAAGCATTCAGATTAAAGAAAGGATATTAAGAGCTGCAAAGGAAAAAGGTAAAGTCACTTATAAAGGTAAACCTATCAGACTTACACCAGACTTCTCTATGGAAACCATGAAAGCCAGAAGGTCCTGGATAGAGGTACTGCAGAAACTAAGAGATCATGGATGCAAGCCCAGACTACTATACCTAGCCAAGCTATTGTTCACTATCAACGGAGAAAACAAAATATTCCAGGATAAAAACAAATTTAAAAAATACGTAGCTACAAATCCAGCCTTACAGAGAATATTAGAAGCAAAATCACAACCCAAGAAATCCAACATTCCCAACACTGCCTACAATAACTCAGACATCTAGCGACCCTTCACAAGCACAACACAAAGAAGGAAAACACAAACACTCTACTACCCCCCCAAAAGTGACCGGAGTCAACAACCACTGGTCATTAATATAACTTAATATCAATGGACTCAATTCACCTATAAAATAGCACAGACTTAGAGACTGGATATGAAAACAGGATCCAACATTCTGCTGTTTACAAGAAACACACCTCAACCACAAAGACAGACACCTACTCAGAGTAAAGGGTTGGGAAAAGGTTTTCCAAGCAAATAGACCTAAGAAACAAGCGGATGTGGCCATTCTAATATCTAACAAAATCGACTTCAAACAAAAATCAATCAGAAGAGATGGAGATGGGCATTTCATATTCATAACAGGAACAGTTCATCAGGAAGAAGACTCAATCCTGAATATTTATGCCCCTAATATAAAGACAGCCACATAAGTAAAAGAAACTCTTCTAGAACTCAAGGCAGTCATAAAACCACATGCACTAATAGTAGGAGACTTCAACACACCTCTCTCACCAATGGACAGGTCAATCAGACAGAAACCTAAAAGAGAAATAAGAGAATTATTGGAGGTATTGAATCAAATGGACTTAACAGACATCTATAGAACACTCCACCAAAATAGGAAAGAATATACCTTTTTCTCTGCAGCTCATGGAACCTTCTCGAAAATTGACCATATACTCGGTAACAAAGCAAACTTCCACAGATACAAAAAAATATTAGTAACCACCTGTGTCTTGTCAGATCACCATGGAATAAAGTTAGAATTCAATAACAATTCTAACACCAGAAAGTCTACAAACTCATTGAAGCTGAAGAGTCAAATACTGAATCACCCCTGGATCAAGGAAGAAATAAAGAAAGAAATTAAAGTCTTCCTTGAATTTAATGAAAACAAAGGCACAACATACTCAAACCTATGGGACACTACGAAAGCAGTGCTCAGAGGAAAGTTTGTAGCAGTAAGTGTCCAATTAAAGAAAACGGAGAAAGCACACATTGGAGACTTAACAGCACACTTGAAAGCTCTAGAAAAAAAAGAAGCTGATTCACCCAGGAGAGGTAGATGACTGGAAATAATCAAACTGAGGGCTGAAATCAACAAAATAGAAACACAGAAAACAATCCAAAGAATCAAAGAAACAAAAATCTGGTTCTTGGAGAAAATCAACAAGATTGACAAACCCGTATCCAAATTAATCAAACGGCAGAGAGAGAACACAAAACTTAATAAGAACAGAAATGAAAAGGGGGACATAACCACAGACACAGAAGAAATTCAGAGAATCATTAGATCTTACTACGAAAGTTTATATGCCACAATGTTGAAAAATGTAAAAGAAATGTACATTTTTTTAGATAAGTACCATATACCAAAGTTGAACCAAGAACAGGTGAACAATCTAAATAGACCGGTTAGTCATGAAGAATTAGAAGCTGTTATGAAAAATCTCCCTACCAAAAAAAGCCCAGGGCCAGATGGTTTCAATGCAGAATTCTACCAGAACTTCCAGGAAGAGCTAATACCTATACTCTTTAATGTATTCCACAATATAGAAACAGAAGAGTCATTGCCAAACTCCTTTTATGAAGCTACAGTTACTCTGATACCAAAACCACACAAAGACACAACCAAGAAAGAGAATTGCAGGCCAATCTCACTCATGAACATCGACGTGAAAATTCTCAATAAAATACTGGCAAACCGAATCCAAGAACACATAAGAAAAATTATCCATTATGATCAAGTAGGCTTCATCCCAGAGATGCAGGGCTAGTTCAACATATGCAAATCTATAAATGTAATCCATCATATAAATAAACTAAAGAATAAAACCATATGATCATTTCATTGGATGCTGAAAAAGCATTTGACAAAATTCAACATTCCCTTATGATAAAGGTGTTGGAGAGATTGGGGATACAAGATCATACCTAAATATAATAAAAGCAATATACAGCAAGCCGACAACTAACATCAAATTGAATGGAGAGAAACTCAAAGCCTTTCCACTAAAATCAGGAACACGACAAGGCTGTCCACTCTCTCCATACCTCTTCAATATGTGCTTGAAGTTCTTGCAATAGCAATAAGACAACATAAGCGGATCAATGGGATTCGAATTGGAAAGGAAGAAGTTAAACTTTTGTTACTTACTGATGATATGATAGTGTACATAAGCCATTCCAAAAACTCTACCAAAGAACTCCTACAGCTGATAAACACCTTTAGTAATGTGGCAGGATACAAGATAAACTCCAAAAATTCGGTTGTCCTCCTATACACAAAGGACAAAGAAGCAGAGAGGGAAATCACAGAAACATTACCTTTCACGATAGGCACAAATAGCATAAAATATCTTGGGGTCACTCTAATCAAGGAAGTGAAAGACTTATTTGTCAAGAACTTTAAGTCTTCGAAGAAAAAAATTGAGAAGGATACCAGAAAATGGAATGACCTCCCCTGCTCTTGGATTGGGAGAATCAACATAGTAAAAATGACAATTCTACCAAAAGCAATCTACAGGGGATTCAATTCAATCCCCATCAAACTTCTTCACAGACCTTGAGATAACAATAATCAAGCTTATATGGCAAAACAAAAACCCAGGATAGACAAAACAATCTTACACAATAAAGGAACTTCAGGAGGCATTACCATCCCTGACGTCAAACTCTATTAAAGAGCTACAGTATTGAAAACAGCTTGGTATTGGCATAAGAACAGAGAAGTCGACCTATGGAATCGAATAGAAGACCCAGATATTAACCCAAAAACCAATGAACACCTGATTTTCGACAAGGGAGCTAAAGGTATACAATGGAAGAAGGAAAGCATCTTTAACAAATGGTGCTCTCATAACTGGATGTCAACCTGTAGAAGAATGAAAGTAGATCCATATCTATCACCATGTACAAAACTCAAGTCCAAATGGATTAAAGACATCAACATTAATCTGTCCACTTTGAACCTGATAGAAGAGAAAGTGGGAAGTAGTCTACAAGATATAGGCACAGGAGACCACTTTCTAAGTAGAACCCCAGTAGTACAGACAATAAGAGAATCAATGAATAAATGAAATGGGACCTCCTGAAACTGAGAAACTTCTGTAAAGCAAAGGACACTGTCAGTAAGACAAAAAGGCTGCTTTCCGACTGGGAGAAGATCTTCACCAACCCCTCATCAGACAAAGGTCTGATCTCCAAAATATACAAAGAACTCAAGAAACTAGACACTAAAACTCTTATTAACCCAATTAAAAAATGGGGTACTGAACTGAACAGAGAATTCACAACAGAAGAACTTCGAATGGCCAAAAGACATTTAAGGTCATGCTCAACCTCCTTAGGATGAGGGAAATGCAAATCAAAACCACTTTGAGATACCGTCTTATACCTGTCAGAACAGCTAAACTAAAAAACTCCAATGATAGCCTATGCTGGAGAGGATGTGGAGTGAGAAGAACACTCATCCATTGTTGGTGTGAATGCAAACTTGTGCAGCCACTGTGGAAATCAGTGTGGCGGTTTCTCAGGAAACTGGAAGTCAACCTCCCTCAGGACCCAGCATTTCCACCCTTGAGAATATACCCAAGAGATGCCCTATCCTACTACAAAAGTATTTGTTCAATTATGTTCATAGCTGCAGTATTTGTAATAGCAGAACCTGGAAACAACCTAGGTGCCCCTCAATAGAAGAATGGTTAAAAAACGTGTGGAACATATATACATTAGAGTTTTACTCAGTAGTAAAAAATAATGACATCTTGAATTTTGCATGCAAATGGATAGAAATAGGAAACGCTTTACTGAGTGAGGTAACCCAGACCCAAAAAGAGAAATATGGTATGTACTCACTCATAAGTGGATTCTAGCCATAATTAAAGGTCTTTGCGCCTATTATTCGTGATCCTAGAGAAACTAAAAAAGAAGGTGAACCTGAAGAAAATCATATAGTTATCCTCCTGGATATTAGAAGTAGACAAGATTGTCAGGCAAACTTGGGTGCATGGGGGGTGGGGGAGTGGAAGTAAGGGGAGTAGGTTAGGGAGAGGGGAGGGGGGAGGATTGTGGATGGCTTGGGGGAAAGGGATGGCAGCGAGGGAGGAAGGATGGTTTTGGGAGCAGGGAAGTATATATCTAAACTAAGGGAGCCATTTTAGGGTTTGCAAGAGACTTGATTCTGGAGGGATTCCCAGGCCCAAGGAGAGGTTCCCAGATTGTTCCCTGGGCATCAGAGGAGAGGATGCCTGATCTGACCTTGGCCCATAATCATACTGATGAATATTTTGCATGTCACCACAGAACCTTCATATGGCGAAGATGGAGATAGAGACAGAGACACATATTGGAACATTGGACTTAACTCCCTAGGTCCAAATGAGAAGCAGAGGGAGAGAGATCGTGAGCAAGGAAAGCAGAACCAGAGGCAACCTTTATCTGTCGATGAATGGGGATACAGACGGAGACCCCCAGTGGAGCACTGGATTGAGCCCCCAAGGTCCAAATGAAGAGCAGAAGGAAGGAGAACATGAAAAAGGAAGTCAGGACCGCGAAGGGTGCGTTCACCCACTGATACAAGAGGACTGATCGAATGAGAGCTCACCAAGGCCAGCTGGACTGGGACTGAATGAGCATGTGATCAAACCAGATTCTCTGAATGTGGCTGACATGGGGGATGACTGAGAAGCCATTGACAATGGCACTGGATCTTGTTTCGTTTGCATGGATTGGCTTTTTGGGAACCTGGTCTGTTTGGATGCTCACCTTCCTGGACCTGGAGGGAGGGGGGAGGAACTTGGATTTCCCACAGGGCAGGAAACCCTGAATGCTCTTGGGAATGGTGAGGGAGGAGGAGAGGGAGTGGGGGGAGTGGGAGGGTTTTGGGAGGAGGGGAGGAAGTGGAAATTCTTTAATTAAATAAGTAAGGAAAAAAATTTTTAAAAAAAGAAGAGAGCAATGAATACATGCATGTTCTTCAATCCCCCCTTTCTACTTATATGATCTAGGATCCCAGCAAGGGAATACCACCCACAGTAGGTGAATCTACTCACTCCAATTAAAATGATCAAAATAATGCCTACCAGGCATGCACACATCTCCCAGATGATCTTAGAGTCAGTTGACTTGATAATTAATACCAATCATCATAATCTGTAACCTTACAGCGAGTAGTATTTGTTTTAATGAGATCAAGTGCACCTGGACTTGATAAATGTATGTTTATAATTGTAATGTCCTCTTGATGGATTTTTGCCTTTAAATCAGCATAAAGTGACCTTCTTTCTCTCTTTGTAGTAGATTTTGGTTGAAGTCCACTTCAACAGCAATTCCTGATTGCTCTCTGATTCCATTGCCTATTATAAATATTATTACAGTAAATATACATTACTTATAGTGCTTTTCTTTGTTCTCTACCCTTAGGGTAGTAACTAACATTGATAATGGGGTGTATTCCTTAAAGTCAGCAAAGAGATGGTTCATGGTTTTGTTTTATTTTTAAAATAACATTTTATTAACGTCTTTAAAAATTTCAAAAAAAAAAAAGAAATTTGAGTTGGGCAGCGGTGGTGTTGGCCTTTAGTCTCAGCACTCAAGCGGCAGAGGAAAGTGGATCTATGTGCATTTGAGGTTGGCCTGGTCTCCAAAAAGAACTCCAGGACAGACAAAGTTATACAGGGAAACCCTGTATCAAAAGACAAAAACAACAACCAAATAAAATTGGAAGACCACTATTGCTGGAAATCTGACTGGTGTAGGAGAATTGTCTGTATTCTGTCAATCGTGTTTTAAATAAATGCTGATTGTCCAAGCAGGAGGTGTAGGCAGGGAAATCAGACAGGAAGTGGAAATGATGCAAGGAGAGCAAAGCATTCTGGGGAGGAGGAAGTTGATTCTTCCCACTCCTGCCCAGAACACCGAAGCAGCAGGATGTGATCTGCCCCACTGAAAAATGTACTGAGCCACATGGCTAAAATAGATCAGAAAAATGGGTTAATCAAGATGTGAGAATTAGCCAGTAAGAAGCCTGACCTAACGGGCCAATCAGCTTTATAATTTACAGAGATCTGTGTGTGATTTTTCTCTGGGACTAAACAGCTGGGAGGCCGGGCAGGACAGAAATCCAAACAAGCAGGGCCCCTCATGTTACAACTGACCCCTCACTGAGGCCTGAAATCACATGATAAATGTCTAGAATGGGACAAAACTCGATATCTCTGTCACCATCCCCGTTTTAATTTTTTGACCTTCTTAACGTCTCATCCAGATTTTGTTCAGCTAAAATTTTTGACTTTTACTATTTTTCAGTTACTGTACAGTTTCTTTTTTGTTTTCCATAAGATAATTTCTATTGAAGATAAAAGAAAAATAGACACTTTTTTTCTCATTCTACCTCAGATATTTTCAAGCATATTTTTAAGCACTCAGCACTTATACTTGATTATGAATGCAATTCCAGATTTTTCTCTCAGAAAATACAATTAAAATGTCAAATACATCACTAATCTCAAACCTCAACTTTCCTGAACAAGACACACACCCTCACACACTGACTGTGCCAACAATGAAGCCGACAAACAGAGAAGGGAGTTTTGATTGACTTCTCATTCTTACATTTTTGCTATTTTTATTTGTGACCTTCTAATCTCTCCAGTGTAGTGATATTTCATTTGTATTTTAATAAATAAAGCTTGCTTGAAAATCAGACCAGGCAGTAACCACACTATTTTGCCAAAGAAACATGGTGGTGCACACTTTTAATCTCATGCCTAGATAAGAATATAAGACCAAAGGCAGCAACTCTCAGACAGTCTCATTCTGAGATTCCTGGAGCCAGGATCGCCATTTCAGACTGAGGTAGAAAAGACATTGCTTTTCTGACAATCATATTGAACCACAATTTCTGTCTCTGGGTTTTTATTCATTGTGCTACACCCTCCTTTTTTAAGACAACATTTCCCTATGTATGTACCTGGAACTTTCTTTGAGGATCATACTGGCATCAAAACCCACAGAACTCCACCTACTCCTGCCTGAGTGTTGAGATTAACAGCTTGTGCTACCACATCTGGCTTTGGTTTCTATTTTTTTTCTATTTCCCATGTAGATTAGATCCATGTATGTCTTTTTTAGGGTGATCTTTGTTATCTAAGTTCTCTGGGTTTGTGAATTTTAGAATGTTTTTTGTGATTGTTGTTTTATGTCTAAAAGCCACTTATAAGTGAGTACATATTATATTTGTCTTTCTGGATCTGTGTTACTTCACTCAATATGATGTTTTCTAGATCCATTCATTTGCCTGAAAATTTCATGATGTCATTATTTTTTTCTACTCTGTAGTACTCCATTGTGTAAATGTATAACATTTTCTTTATCCATTATTCTGTCAAAGATCATTTAAGTTGATTTTAGGTTCTGGCTTTTATAAACAATGTTGCATTGAACATAGTTGAGCACATGCCCTTGTGGTATGATTGCGTATCCTTTGGGCATATACCCAAAAGCAGTATTGCAGGGTCTTGGGGTAGGTTGTTCCCTAATTTTCTGAGAAATTGTCATACAGATTTCCAGTTTGCTATACCAGATTGCACTCCCACCAACAATGTAGAAGTGTTCCCTTTACCCCACATGCTCTCCAACATAAGCTGTCATCATTGTTTTTGATCTTGGCAATTCTGACATGTGAAAGATGGAATCTTAGAGTTGTTTTGATTTACATTTCTCTGATGACTAAGGATGTTGAGCATTTCTTTAGGGGTCTTTCAGCCATTTTAGATTCATCTATTGAGAGTTCTCAGAAGGTTAATACTTCATTTTTTTATTGGATTATTTGTTCTTTTAGTGATCAGTTCTTTGTGTATGTTGGAGATTAGCCCTCTGTCTAAAGTGGGTTGGTGAAGATCTTTTCTATTCTGTAGGCTGCCGTTTTGTCTTGTTGACCATGTCCTTTGCTTTACAGAAACTTCTCAGTTTCGGGAGGTCCCATTTATTAATTGTTTCTCTCAGTGTCTCTGCTACTGGGGTTATATTTAGGAAGTGATCTCCTGTGTCAATACATTCAAGTGTACTTCACGACTTTCTTTGTGAGTTTCACATCATACACCTTGATTCCACACATCTCCCTGTCTTCTGTCTTTGCATTCCCACCCCTCAAATTTTTTTTAAAGAAAAATCAAAAACAAAACAACAAGAGAGAGAATCTTGCCATGGATGCTATAGTGTGGCCCAGTGAGTGGCACAGTTTATCTTTTAGTTCATTTATCTTTATTTGAATATTTTTAATACCAATAGTCACTGATCAGACTCGAGGCCTTCGGTTACTGCTACACTACTGATAATAGACTCTCACTGGGGCTCCTCCCTGATACCCTATTGTCCTGTGTCATGGAGATCATGCTGTTTGGGATCCCTTGGTTCATTTCCTTCATGTGTTCCATCAGTTCACAGATAGTTATGGATGTTGGGTTGGGCTAACTCAGAACCCTGGTTCTGGGCTTGGGTGATAGATGGGTTGGTCAGCCTGCCAGGACAGATTTTCCTCCTCATCATTACCTTGATGAGCTCTCCAGCAGTAGCTTGGCTAGCTGACCCAGTGCTGTCTGCAGCAAAAAATGGCACCAGTTCTCCTGCTCTCAGGTTGTTAGTTCTGGGTTGTCAATTAAATGCTTACTTTCAAAACCTAAGAATTTCTCATGATGGCATAAATTGAGTTTAAGTTTTATCATTTTTTTCAAATAAAAACTAGTGTGTGGACTCTGTCATTCTACTAAAGGAAAAGATAATAGAACCTGGGAATGGGTGAGAGACTGTCTTCAAAGAGATTTGGTAAGCATTGGATTTGTATGCAGATTGTTGTCTGAATATAAAAGGTAAGATTGTGACCCCAAACTGTAGGCTCTAGCTGAATTTCTAATAATGAGGGTAAATCTGATTGATTATGTCTCAACAAAGTATTCTTCTTCTGAAAGAATTTTTAGGTGAAAATTCATAGCCTTGAGGTAACATGCATGTCATTGCGAGTAATGCTTTATGTACAAAACATTTCCTATTATTGTAGCATCATCCTTAAGTGCTAAAGCACAGCAAATTCTTCATGTCATTTTCTTTCCAATGCCTGCTTTTCATTTCCTTCCTCCCTCCCTCTCTCCCTCCCTCCCTCCCTCCCTCCCTTTCTCCCTTCCTTCCTTCCTTCCTTCTTTCCTTCCTTCCTTCCTTCCTTATTCCTTCCTTCCTTCCTTCCTTCCTTCCTTCCTTCCTTCCTTCCTTCCTTCCTTCCAGATTTGTTTCTATTAACAAAACAGGGCAATTCATTGAATACTCATACAACTATTGGGAAAGTTCTTAGTCACCTAGGATTGGTGTGTCAATGATGAGCCTTGCTGAGCTCTAGGTTCTCTTTACTTAATAAAAAATGTGGGGAAACTTTACAGATAATCCATCTGAATGCAGCATCCATTGGCTTTTATTTTCAGCCTGAGTTTAAATGACTTATAAGTTGACTATTACTGTTTAGCACATTATTCTCCAACACAGAATTTTGAAACATCAAACATTTGTGTAAAAGATTCTAGGGATCAGGGATTCAGGCATGGGTCATCTAGATGGGTGTTTCTGGCTCATAGTTGAGCTAAAGGTGACAGATAGCATTTAGACTAGGGCTGCTGTCATCTTTGTTATAAGATTTGGCCTCCATTTCTCGTTGGCCAAAGACTTGGTGCTTCTTCCAAGACCAGACAAAGGAAAAAACGTGTCCTATGTCACACTGCATCTTTTCTGCACTATCCTAGTGATGGTTTGGATAAGTCTGTCAGGGGTCGACACAGGTAAAAAGTTCAAGAGAAAGCAATCTTCGAGTATCATGGTGGAGAATAAAAAATACTGCCTCACTTCAGACCCATGCCTCAGATATAATTCATATTACTTACAACACACAAATTCCTTCATGCAATATAGCAATACAGACCAGAAGTTATTGTGTCATTGGAGCACCAAAAGGTCTCGACCACCCAAGTGAATCACATCTAGGATAGTTGTACTTCCTCTAGTATAGCAACCCAAGTGTAACTAATTTGTTACCACCCGGTTCTGTGTCACCCTCTCCCAGCAAGGTTCGTGGGCCTTCCCTACCGATCACGAACTTGGGGCAAAGGCCTGGGGATTGAACAAAAGACACGACACAAAGAGACCTGGGTCATTCGTCAAGAGATAGCCGAATGCCACTTTATTTCGCCTTCTGCAAGGTTAATATACCTTTGCCCCAGTAGAGGAATCCCCTCCCAGCCAGACGGGAAAGCACAGCACGCGGAACCTGATGCCCTGTGGGAATTCCTACCCAGGCAGGGGGTCGGGGGCAGAGTGAGTAGCAACAGACAGTGGGCCAAGCAGAGAGAGAAACTGGCACCTGTAGGAACTCTCCCAGGCAGGTGGGAAATTGCCATACCAAAGATAAAACAAAGTCCTTCAGCTAAATCACCAGGCTATAGCAGAGATAACAGAAACTAGCAGGAAGCTTAGCTGGCTGGCCAAAACAGTCCTCCAGACACACCCCAGGGAGTAAAGGGGGAACAGGGCCCTACACTAATTATAAAATTTTCTTACAATCTTAAAAACTATGAATATATAATGAAAAATTGTGTATCTTTTTCCATCAAAGTATGGTGGTAAGAAAGCTATAACTACAGAGTACCCAAGGTTCTCCCTGAGGAGAAAGATAAGATAGTTCTTCAAAATTATATTATACATCACATTCTTCAATCTTAAAGGAAGCTCTGCTATTGTAGATTTAAACAACAATATTCTAGCCCATGTAATGAATGTTCTTACAAACTATCATGGGAAAATAAGGTCCATTGGAAGAAATTTTCTTGTAGTAAGTCCAAGCTGTGATATGTATATCCTTTTCTTTTGTGTAATTATACCTTTAAGGCCTTTAAACTTTAGTACTTTTACAATATAATACAAACTCTGAGGAAACAGTCATGGAGGAAGAAAATCTTGGGGTTTAAGGCTTATAAAATCGGCCATTATACCTACTGCAGAAGATTCTTACTTTTTAGAAATACAAACAAACACATAATTAATGTGCTATTATTAGCTGTTTCTGAAAGAGAGAGGCCACATGATCCTTAAACATCAATTGATCCCATCTTTAAAACTCCCATCATGGTGCATCAGTCATAAAGAGCTCCACACTCTTTGGAAGATATTGATCCTCAATCATCAACAGGGATGCCAAATGCCTTCCCAGGATCCAGTTTCAGAGAAATGTTCCAGCCAGAACTCTGCAAGAGACTAAGGATAAAATCTTTATCATTTGTCCAGTTAAGCAAATTGCTTCAAACTTTTATAGAAAAAGAAAGGACAAGGAGCATCCCATGTAAGGTTTTTTCTTTCTGGAGGAAGTTCTTTCATTTTCAGTCACCAAGAGCAGGTTAAATATCTATGTAAATGTTCATTAAGCTCATAAATAAAAAAAAATGTGTGCAGTAAAATTCTCTGTCTTTGTCAAGCAGCGTTTACTCTCTACTTCTGTTCACTGACCATGACTATCACTGGATATACAGTGAGTCTTTGTATTTCATTCTTATTCAAACCTGCAAACCCCTCCTACCTATCAGTCTTATGCCTCTTGCTTGTACATTTTCTTTTACAGTTCTTAATAGTTGATATACTTAATTTGGTTAATTCTTGTACTTTCTAATAGTTAGAACATGCTTTCTGTATGTGCAGGCATTTTTATTGTTTTTACATTGCTGGACTGTATTCCCTATATATACATTGTTTATGACATGAGAAGCACTCAATATTGTATCATGTAAATTAATACCCAACACACTGAGACTTGTTCATTCCCTCTGTCAACTCTGTCATGAGTTTGAAATAGACTAGACAAGATTAACAAACCACCTCACACTGGCTAATTAAAGCACAAATATGTGTTTCTCTAGTATTTTTGGGAAAGAAAGATCTACAGGCTTTGCTTTATACTCCACTTAAACTTATGATGATTTGCACATGGGAATTTATGAAGTTAGGAATTAAGTTAAACATAGCAGTAGGCAGAGACTAGAAGTTGTGACAATAAGTGACCCCCCCCCCCCCCAATGAGCGCTACTTCTAAAATTCTTGATTACATTTTGGAATAAACATCTTTCATTGTAAATGGCTTGATCCTGTTTGTCCCTTTCTTAAAGATATATGCTTTCCAGCACAATATTTCTTAGCTAGGACTCACAAATTACCATTACCATAATTTCCTGAAACTTAATTAAATGTGTGAATATTGAGCCTGTACCTCAGAGTTATTGGAGTCCCTGTGAATAGACTCAACAATTTGCATATTAAGAAGTTCTCCAGGTAATTACTAAAGTATATAAAGTTAGTGAAGTACTATTGTCTCTGAAGTAGTACCAAACCTGGTAAATAATTCTTTGCCCATGCTGTTGGAGATAACAAATGTAAATCTACAGCCATCTTTATGAAGCCCTGAGGAGTTCACTCCTTTCATATGCGGAAATGATGAAATAAATATTCAGGTAAAATTTACAGTTCATATGAGCTTAAATTTTACTTTTTTAGAGACATAATTGAAAATAATTAAGTGGTGAAGTAGGTGAAATGATGCTTAAAAGATTTACAAACGTGTGTTCTCACACCATTCTCTGTTGGTGACATTACTATGAGTAACCACAGTCATTAGCTCCCCTCCCCCCCCACACACATACACACAAAACCCTCATTACATATAGTTTTAGAGAGAGGCTTTATGCCATAGTGTGTGTGTGGAGGTCAGAGAACAACTTTGGGGAATCAGTTCTTTTCTTCCATCCCATGGGATCCAGGTACTGAACACAGGTCTTCAGGTTGAACATCAAGAGGCTTTACCTGCAGAACTATCTCACTATCTGTACAATTTTTTTTTTCAGGCAGTCACTTACTTTGGGGATTGTTTTTGTTCTTGATTTAGAATATGTTACATCTCTGTTTATTCATTAACAATTATAAAATCAAAATGACACTTAGTTTTATATTTTAGAATTCATATTATCCAGTTACCAAATATTCCTGGTGTTGGTTATATATTTAGTATTTGTCTTTATCTATATCCCAGAAGACAATATGAGTTTTCTAAGCACAGCAGTCATTGATTGCTTTTCTCTTTATATTTTCTTGTGTGTGGGTGTATCTGTGTGTCTATATGTATGTGTGAGCATGTGTTGCTGAGACTTGAACCCAGATCCTCATGTCTGTTAGAAAATCAACCTACCAAATCACTTATATCCCCTGGATCTCCATTGTCCATTTCTGCAATATAATAAAATTATGATGTTTAAGACAATACGCAAAAAATACATTTTAAAATTTTATACAATTAGAAATACACACTGATGCAATAAAATATATAATAACTGTAATGGTATCTCTTAAAAATAATAATTTTATCATTTTGTTTTCTTAAGATACTTTTTAATTACATGGAAAATACATATAAAGAAATATTTTCAATAGAATTATAAAAGTAGATAATGGCATAATAAATTACTATAACTATCTCCAAATGTTCCCCTACCAGCTCTGGTTCCTTTAGTTATCAAAATGTATAGCCAGTGTCTCTATACCAACCTCAATAAGCTACTTAGCATTGATCCTTAATTTAGTTTGACTTCCATATATACTCTTGACAATTTGTGTGCTATATTTCAAGGCGTATTTTGTTTTTATTCATCTTAGGGTGTGGTGGTTATTGGGCTTATAGCCTATCACTGAGGGAAACTGTTGACAGAGGTTTCTATGTGCCTAGTCCCACAGCTGTTCAGTCATAAAGAAACATACAGGGGCTTACATTAATTATAAACTGGTTGGCCTTTTAGCTCAGGCTTCTCATTAACTCTTATATCTTACAATAACCTGTAATTTTCTCTGTGTTAGCCATGTGGCTTGATACCTTTTATCTTGCATTCTCATCTTGCTTCCTTTGTGTTCGGGTGACAGCTGTAGACTGAGCCTTTCCTCTTCCCAGAAATCTCCTGTTCTGGTTGCCTGGCCTGTACTTCTTGCCTGACTACCAGTCAAACAGCATTTTATTAAACCAATACAAGTAATAAAATCTTTACAGGGTAAAAAACCATTGTCCCATATCAGGAACCCGTTCACATTTACACACTTGCATGCAAAGAAAACACAACAAAACTTCTCAAATTGAAAACAAAATTGACCAACTAAAAAATAAAATAAAACAAGTAGACAAAAAATACCAAACCAAACAAAAAAGTACAGAGAGAGAGAGAGAGAGAGAGAGAGAGAGAGAACAGAGAGAGAAAGAGAACTCCATTTGTCTATTTTTAAAATTATTTAAAGCATTTTTAAATTTTTATCTATGCAACAATGGATTTCTATCATATTAAACCCCATTATCCCTTCAACTTTTCCCAAATTTCCCTGCTCACAATCCCCATTCTAACACCATAACCTATTTTTTAATCAAATCAAGATACCTGGGAGTGTGGGGACATCAGTTGTTGTGTGATTAACCTATCAGGGTCCACACCTTTAAAGCAGGTGTTGCTCCATCATCTAGCATCCATCAACTGCTAATAGCTCCTCAGCTAGGAATCTCTTCCTATGTGCTTTCTCGGATTCTAGATGAAATGTTGATCTATAAGACTTGCATAAACAAGTTTCTATAAGGCGAATATTCTTTTCCATCTATCCATTTTTATTGATCATGATGCTCCAAACCACTCTGTAATCATTAAACCAAGGTAAACTAAGCCTCCTGCCTTAAGGTCTAACCACCATTGATGATTAAGTTCATGTTGTTCCCCATATTGCTATATTCTCCATGGTTTTCATGACTAGAACATCTGCTGGGCCTTCCTGTGGAATACAATCAACTGGTAAGATTTTATATTCTGGATCTTCTCACGCATATAGTTTATATTCATTACTCTAATTTTATTGATTTAATATTAACCCATTCATTTGTTTGAATTCATACATGGAGGTGTCATGATGTGAATGCCAAGATCAGAAGACAACTTAGGGAGCCACTTCTTTCCTTCTACAATCTGGGATCCAGAAAGTGATCTCTGAACCAACATGATCTTGCCAGTTGTAGCCTCCTTAGATTCTATTGATCTAGTTTCTCTCTTTGTCTTGAGGATTGTTTTGTTTTGCTTGCTTTCAGTCTTGCCATATTCTTATCCTATTGGACATACTGAGGTCTTGATTGCAGCCTATCCTTCATCCTCATGGCTTCATACTGTACCTCAGAGCCTTTTTAAAGGAAATGCTGCCCTGTTACATAGTATCCTGACCTCACAAGTTGTCTAGATGGCACCAGAACCCCAAGAGTCTCTAATTTGAATGTCTATAAAACCAACATTATACATACGCTCCCAAGATGTTCCACTGGTACAAATGCCAGCCAAAATTACCTTGGCTCATGGCTGCCAGCCACTGACTATCTGGAAAAGCACTTCCTTGAGTGACCCTGTGTTGGCAGCAACCCCAGGAGCTCTTTGTTTTCCAGAACAGTCTTTCCAATGAATTTTTAATCTTATACTCTGGCACTCAAGATGACTAGAATCTGGTCTGTTTCCTCCTCTCCCAGTGCAAGATGCTTAGATGATTTTAAATGCTATTATCTCTTCAGCAACTTTGTTCTGCTTACCTGCAGCTTTAAAAATGCACCTTTTTCTGGATAAACTGCAGGTTTACCGTGTCTTTTTCGTTTGGCTTTTGCTACTAATTCTCAGTGTGACACTAGCGCAATATAAATAGGAGAAAATTTAGAAATCTGAGTAAATAATCATTGCACAGACTGGATGCTGTGTTTTCTCCCTTGGAATTTTCCCCTTCAAAGTAATTAATCTACCATCTTTATACTCAGCATCCTCCAAAGCTTCTGACAAGAGCAAATTTTAGGAAACCTATTTGTCTAGATACATCAAGATTGGACTCTATTTCTATATAAAATAATTTTTTTCTACATGAACCATATTATCACTAAATTTGCCCTCTTTATTTCTATCAGTATTCTTTTTTTTTAAAATCTCCAGCTAAATACTGCTTTCCTTAAGCAGACTTCTAGGGATTGTATTGCCTATAAATACAAAGTCTTCTCACAAATCAGCTTCCAAGACCGAGAAATGACCAGATCAGGTTTAGTCACAGCAACCACCCACTGTGATCAGTGACTTTTCTGCTAGTTGTTAGTTACTGTTGTGTTGCTGTGATCAGAATTTCTGAAAGAAACCAAAAAGGAAAGACTTGTTCTTGCTTATGGTTTCAAAGAATTCAATACATCATGGTATAGAGGAGGTGTCAGAGCAAGAATGTTCCCATCATGATGAGCCACAAAGGGAAAGAAAATGAATGAGAACGCTTGCCTACAGTTGGCTTCCCCTCCCTTTGGCCCACGTGCAGAGCTGCCATTTCTTTCTTTTGTTCTTTTGCAGTTAAGACTTTCCGGAATCTCCCTCACTGTTAAACAAGTGAACAGTGGAGGTTAGCCCTCGCTCTCCTCAAATAATATTCATAATTAGAATGGCAATTCATTCATACTACATAATGCTATGCTACCAAGGAAAGCTACAAATGAATGCTTTATGCAGAGTTAAGACTGTTAACAAACAGAACATTAGACACAAGCAAGGTATAAATGCATAAACTTATGACTCCATTTTTACTGGGTACAAATTTAGGTGAGGTTGGTATCCTGATGCTTATTCCCTACATTAATGTGGGAAACAGGGCTTCTTTCATTGTGTATGGAGGTCAGAGAAAGTAGGTGTCATAATTTCTGTGATACTGCTCTCCAGGAACACGATGACCAAGGTAACTCTTCTAAATAAGGCATCTATTTGGGGGCTGGCTTACAGTTTTATAGGGCGAGTATATGATCATCATGACAGGAGGCACAGCAGCATGCATGTAGCCATGGGAAGTAGTAAGCAAGTAGTAAGCTCTGCAAACTTATCCAGAGGCAGGCAGATAGACAGAAGAGTGGAGAGAGACTGAACCTGGCCTGGAGTGGACTTTTAAAACTACAAAAACCACCCTCTCCCCCACTGACACATCCATTACAAGAAAACCATATCTACTTTAAGGCCAGACTGCTTAGGCCCTTCCAAAACAGTTCTAATAACTGAGATCTAAACTTTCAAACATATAAGCCTATGGGTTCCATCCCCATTCAAATGACCATAGTCATGTAGCATTTTCTATTTGTGAAATTTCATTTTGTGGACAGTTCTGTCACTAAGGAATATTTATTTCGGCATACATTCAAAGAACAAAATCAAATTGGTAAATAGGGGTTCTTGATGTAAATGATAAAAAAGAAAAACATATATACTCACAAATAAGCCAAAAAGTAAATTAAAATGGTTGGAAATTATTTATAAATATGTGTGGGTTATACAGTACATGATTTTATATTACCTTTGCTTGGATTTCTAAATTAAAAATTGTAAGTTCTCTAACATAAAGAAGTAAACAAAGAAATATAATGATTTTAACATTTCAATTATGCAAGGATAGGTGAGGTTGAGTGATAAAGGAAATTATTTGGGGTAGATAGTCATGGACACCTTTTCCTCAAATATTAACTTAGCAATATTGCAATTCTCATAGTTAATTAATAAGTGTTGATAAAAGACACCAAAACTTCTAATATCATCACATGCAATTTTATGTTGTAATCACTTTCTTCAGAATCTTATATCATTTGTACCTTTAAAATTTGCTTACCAAATCAATCCAAATTATTTACCTGATATGATATAGTTTATATTAGTTATGTCTCTTATTTTTCATCTTTGTTTGAAAGTTATATATATATATATATATAGCATTCTTTATATGTATTTCATCCATCCATCCATCCATTCATCCATCCACCCATTTCTGTGCATTCATCTCTGCAAGCATGAAAATTCCTGTGCATGTAAGCCAGAGCATCTTTCTCAATTGCATGGCACCCTATTCTTTGAGAGAGTGCCCTTTTTACCCATTTGGTTAGAATGACTCTTTCCATCTTCCCTTTTCTAGTGCTAGGATTATATAAGCACACAGCTCTGTCTGAGTTTTATATACAGTCTGAGGGATGGAATAGGATCTTCATGCTTACACAATGAATAATTTACCAAATAAATCATCTCTCTAGCTACTTTCCACATATAGCTGCTTCTATACGCTTATTATACAATATTATATTGTTTAATGGACCCTGGAAGACTAACTTCGCAGTCTATGAAACATTATTTAATGACTATATCAGTATTTCTTTGTTGTATTTTATATCATAATAAAAATATGAAAATTTATTATGGAATAAAATATCAAAAAAACAACCTTTTTATCATATCTGATTCACAAATAAAAACTTTGAAATGCAGATGTCTTGATTATATTTCCTTAGCCACATGATTGATTACTCAGACGAGTTTTATATAAACCTAAATCCAATTGACCAAAAGGCAACAGTAATTAAAGTATAATTTTTTTAAAAAAATAAAGGTACCTAATGCATCTTAGAAATGCTTTGTATGATAGCCTGAACAATACTCGCTCTAAAATTATCCATAAACCAAACTTCCTGATTGCGATATGATGAAACTAAAGACCTGGAGGTGAAGAGTTTATACCATTTTTATCCCAGTGAACTTGTTTTAATGATAAGTTATTTACATAAAAGAGACAAGAGGCAATAGCATTAGCAGGATCACAACAGTGGAGCAATACTTGTAAATGTCAATGAAGCTCTGAGAAGCCAGTAACTCCTCCTGAAGGGAGGAGCCCACAGGCTTCACTTAGAATATCTGTATAACACCAGGCTTACGTCTGTTTATTGTAATCCTTTGAGGTTCAGTTTCCAGAAATGTATAATAAGACTTAGGTGGTTTTAACCTCAATATTTTGTGGCAGTTTGTTATTGTTCCTAAAGAAAATTAACATCTTGCTTTATTTTAAAAGAAATACAGCAAGAAATTGCATCTAAAGCCAGTGCTTTCCCCGAAGTATACAGATTTTCGTGTTCTAAACTTACATCTTAGAGTGTTTACTAACCTGTGGCTGTAGCAGTATCTCCTCTGGCAAAACTTTAGAATGGGACTTACTGTTGCCAGGTCACCCCAGATGGAGTCTTTCTTCTTGGTTGGTTTCCATTTCATAAACATTTCTATTACTTTATTTTGTTTGTTTGTTTCTTCAAAGATGTCCAATGTTTCATGTTGAAATCTTCCTGCAGCTTTCTCACAGGACAACTGCAGGGTAGAAATTTTAACATCAGTGGAAACCAAGGCCATAAACCGTCACATAGACAAAGACTGGCACCTCATGTACTGGTACATGAACACAAATCTGTCTCAATGGCAATTCATAACTGAGTAAACTAAGCTAGAATCTTGGTTGCAAACACTCAATCTTTAGACCATCTGCAACAAAAACAATTTATAGAAACTCCATAGAAGCTACGTATTTTTATTTTATCTGTTATTTTGTAGGGTTGATTTCTCATTTGAAAGCCAAATTATGACAGATATGTCAGATGAAAGAAGACAGGAAAGATGTTGGTGGTTTATAAATATGTCAATATGATGCAGTAACATTGATATTTTGAGCACTGAATTTAATTTTTTAGGCACTGAATTCCTCAAATATGATCATTGTTGGTGTAGTTCATGTGTTCTTGCCAATCTTTTTAATCAATGTAATCATGCATATACATATGAAAATAGGTAAGAAATGTATATTGATTGATTACAGCATGCTATTTATAAACAGGCCTAATGTTAAATATTTCTTGAAGTTTTGTCTATAAATATTGCAACTTCTTTTCTTTCTTTATTTCTGGTTTTCTGAGACAGGGTTTCTCTGTGTTACTCTGGAGCCTGTTCTGGAATTAGCTCTTGTAGACCATGCTGGTCTCAAACTCACAGTAATCCTCCTGCCTATGCCTCTAGAGTGCTGGGAGAAAAGGTGTGCACCATGACCACCTGGCATCACAGCATTTAATTAAAACTAAAAAAAAAAGATACTTCTTTAATGCTGTGGAAAATAAATATTAAAACTAAAATGTCTTTAGTAATTACTTTTACTTGTTTTTTGTAAAGTAGCTATTTCAGTGAAAGCTATAGATGCCTGTCTTATTTTTTTTCTCATTTCAAAGCTTCCTTCTTTTTAGGTTTTTTTTACCTGAGTGTTCAATAAAAACTTCATCATCTTGTTTGTCCTCATCTGTTCTATGTTAGGCTGAAGAATCTATGATCACTGTGATGCATCCTTTATAGATACAGGCATTTTCATACAGATACTGCATCCACACTCCCATACTGTATACTTTATAGAATCATTTCCACATAGATACTGTATGGATATTCCTGTCCATACTGTCTTATCATCAGATCACATCAGACTCTATTTTAAATGTCATACTAAGTAATATAGGTTGTGTGCCTACATGTCTTTGTATGAGTATCACATGTGTAAAAGTGCTCGCAGAGGCCAGACAGGTGGTCAGATCTCATGGAACTAAAGTTTCAGTTTGTTTTGCGTAGCTCAACATAGGCAGTGGGAACCAATTCCAGTTTTAGGCAAAAGAAGCAAGTGTTCTTAATCTCTGAGACATCTTTGCAGCCCTGCAACATCACATTTCCAATGTGTCTTGTACTTTGCAAGATGACTATACAGGAACCTGCCTTCAGACACAGGGAATCCAGGTGCCACTAAGAAAGATATGGGCTTCAGTGTTAGAAAGTATTCTGGAGCTGACCCTGGGGAAAGGCCCCAGTGACTGGACTCCACATAGCACTTCTTGCTCTAATGTAAATAAGATTTTAAGAATGCATTGTATGAGAATATACATAAATTAAGTATATGTGTTCTGGTCAAATCTACCTCCACTCTCTTCTTTCCACCTTTTCCTATAATCCTGCCTTATCATTTTCCCCTTCTGACTTCATGAATTTGTTTTCCTATCCATCAGTACTGGAGGTTTATGCTGCCTTAGTGATGATTTTGAAGAAAAAAATATTATTATTTTAAATTCAGACTTGGAGAGTACTAAGAAGCACTTTGTAATCAGGCACATCCGTGTCTCTGCCAGGAAAAGTATGCACATCAGTGGTTTTCAGAACTCTCTTCATTTTGGAAGTGTGAATAAGAGGCTTGTGTTCAACAGGTTGTGTCCGATCTTCACGCGATTTTTCTATGACTATAAAAAAAATTATGTGCTCACTACAAATCATATTGCTATATACTTACACTCATAATGACTCTTCTAATTTTCCTTTTCCCATTATTATTATAAGAGGACACTAGGGATTCCACGAGGGCCTTGCACATGATAGACAAGCATGCTACTACTCAGTTGTGCCTCACCTTCTTTGAAAGTTACTTTCAGGTGGCCTCTCTAGGTTGCTCAATCTGGTATTAAGGTTTGTTTTGTTATTCAGGCAGGCCTTCAACTGTGAGACTTTTTTCTCGGGATTCTGCAAAAATGCAGTTAAGGTTTGCATTTCTAAGTCATTTTTCCTGTATATTATTTCTCAATGTGCACTGACATTGGCAAACTAAAATACGTTCTTTAAGAACTTTCCTGATGATTTTAACTGTCCTTTTTAAATAAACAATTAAGTATACTGAAACACTTTGATGTACTCTTTCTTCTGGTACCAATAGTTGTAACTTTTCATCATGTTGAACTCAAATGCAGCCATGTAAAATACATTTTGGCGATATGAAATAATGACATTTTAGAGTAGAAATATATAATGCCAACTAAATATAACATTTGTTCATTCTTTGGTCACTATGATCATGGAAGTATGTGTCCAAATTTTGCCTCAAAGAATTAAGCAAAAAAAAAAAGAGAGAGAGAGAGAGAAAATATAACCTCAAAGAAAACTACAAGGGAGAGTTCAAAGAAATAGCTGATGCTCAGTGAATGAGAGATAGAATATAGAAAGTATCATGCATAGAAAATACTCTTTGCATTTTGTGTATTTAAACCCATGTTTTTAGTGTTGTCAAGGTAGCTTAAAAAATTACAGTGCTAACTACTGACAACCTGAGTGCAGCGCTTGGAATCTTGATTGTAGGAAAGAACCAACTGTCGTCGTCACTAGTTGTCTGATCTCTACAGGGGCAACATGGGCTGCTTCCCACACACTAGCGTAGCTCAAATTCTAATTTGTCTCAATAACAAAAATTTAGAGTTAGATATTGAGGATATATGTGAAAGCTGAAATATCAGAGAATCAGAGCAGCCAGTCAATAGTTCTCACCTTTACTTTATCCTCAGTCCAAATGGGCTGTCCTTTCTTTAGAAAACCTCAGACTGAGTGCCCTTTATATGAAACCTCAGACTGAATCCTGAGCTCCTATCTCCTGCTGCTTTATATTTGTCTCTCTGCCCACTATTTTGCTTCCCATCCCACATCCCTAGTTCTGGGATTAAAGGCATGAGCCACCACACTTGGTTCTGTTTATCTTTTAGACTGATTCTTTCTCAAGTTGCTAGAGTGGCTTTGAACTCACAAAGATCTGTCTGCCTCTGTCTCCCACGTGCTGGGATTAAAGGTGTGTGACACCACTGCCTGGCCTCTATGGCTAACTAGTATGGCTGGCTCCACACTCTGATCTTCAGGAAAAGCTTTATTTTTAAAGTACAAACAAAATATCATTGCACTCTAGATGATAGATAGATAGATAGATAGATAGATAGATAGATAGATAGATAAGATAAAGATGGCTAGATTAAGAGGAACTCATTCAAACAAATTTATTCTAATTTGTAAGGCAAATGAATGGACAGTGACATACATAACACAGTATTCAATAAATAAAAATATACACATGAGTATAATTTGGGAAAATATAAATATGAAGATTTATTATGAATCTTGTGAATTTCTTATGAATGAAATTAGGAGTAAAAATATAACTCCCTTAGTACTTGAGTTTTGTGTGTGTGTATGTGTGTGTGTGTGTGTTTTAATGAGAATTCTACCCAGGGTCTTTCTATGCTCTGTAAGCAATCTAACATTTAGCTCCACCATAAAGGCGAAGAGGTTTTATCTTCAGATGCAGACGTAGTAAAGATCAGGTGACAAAATAAGAGTCAGTCATAAAACAAAAATGTAAATACATAAGTTAACCAAATAGTCCGTTATCATTGCTAAGTATTATTAATTAAATGTGTGAAAGACTCCTCTTAAGATATTCAACACATGGACAACTATTTACCCCAGAAAAGAAACCCACAATAGACTAAAATAACTACTCTTTCAGTGTCGACCTTGCTAAGTCAGTAAGTTTTGCTGAATTACAAATAGGAGTATGAGGCCTATGTTTAAGAAGTAGGGATGACTCAAAAGCATTTTAGTCACTGAAAATCCACACCAAACATGGATGACAATTCACAAATTGCAGTATGAAGCTTTCTGAAAGGCTTCAAGTACCTTGACAGCATAACTCTCCTCTCTGCTGTCTTGATGGCCAGTTTCTTCCCTAATAGTCCTTTACTGATTTTAATACTGCTTGGGAAGTGATTCACGAGAATCTTAAAATTTTCTGTTCTCCTAGAAAGTTAACCTTCTGTTTACCTCTTGAGGTTCATGAACCTACTTCTGCAGCGAGAGGAGATGCTCCAGTCAGACTACATTATCAGGCAACAAAACTGTTTTTGGAATATCTTGTTTTGTCCTTCTATGGTGATTGAAGGTTTTGCGGTTATTGTAGTCTGTGCTAGCATCCGTGGTCTCTTAAAGTCTGCATAACATTTGACCATGACCTCCTGGCTTTCATTGTCTCCAATTAAAAGTCAGGTGTAATTCTCATAGGTCTGCCTTTATATGTTACTTGGCCTTTTTCCTTTGAAGCTCTTAATAGTCTTTCTTTATTCTGTATGTCTAGTGTTTTGATTATTATGTGGCAAGGGTACTTTTTTTGATCCAGTCTATTTTGTGTTCTGTAAGCTTCTTGTATCTTCATAGGCATATCTTTCTTTAGGTTGGGAAAGTTTTCTTCTATGATTTTATTAAATATATTTTTGTGCTCTTGAGTTAAACTTCTTCTTATATACCGATTATTCTTTGGTTTGGCTTTTTCATGTTGTCCCATATGTCCCATATTTTGGGTTAAGCTTTTGTTAGATTTAATGTTTTCTTTGACTGATGAGTCTATTTCCTCTACTGTATTTTTAGCACTTGAGATCCTCTCTCCCATCTCTTGTATTCTGGTGTTAATGCTTGTGTTTGTGGTTCCTGATCATTTTCTTATTATTTCTGTTTCTATAATCTCCTCAGCTTGTGTTTCCTTTACTGTCTCTATTTCAGTTTCCAAGTCTTGAATAGTTTCTTTCATATGTTTGATTGCTTATGTCTTCCAATTTTTTGTTTGTCTTTTCCTCCATTTCTTTGAGAGAATTTCTCATTTCCTCTTTAAGAGTTTCAAATATTCTCTTGAAGTTATTTTTTAGATCATTTTCTTCTGCTTCATTTATATGTGGTTGTTCAAGTCTTGCTGTTGTAGGGTCTTCAGATTTTATTGGTGTCATGTTGGTCTTTGTATTGTTGCACGTGTTCTTACCTTTTTTACTCATGCTTTCCTCTAATTGGTGTGGTTGGGGATGTCTGTGACTTTGTTGATTAATCTTTTAGGTGCCAGTGAATCCAAGGCTCAAATGGTTGTTACTCGGGGTAAAATCAGTGTCAATGTTCTAATTACCCTGATGATCACTCTGTTTAGCGCTCCTGGACTTTGTTCCACTCCCTTGGAGTTTGCTGTCTCAGTCCTACTCTAGTCCAGGTTGTCGACTCAGACCTGTTTTCTGTAAATGTCCAAAGTCTGGATCTGTTCCTGCAGAGGTCCCTGGTTGGGGCTGGTCCTGTAAAGGACTCTGGCTCCAGTCTACTGTCTTGGAGTTCTCAGGCTTGGGTGCACCCATACCCTCAGAGGACCCGGCTCAGGCTTACTCCCTCAGAGGTTCCAGATTCACGCATGGACCTGCAGAGATCTCTGGTTCCTGCCTACACCATTGGAAGTCCCAATTTCATGCCCAGACCCACAGAGGTCCTGGCTCAGTTCTAGTTCCTCAGAGGTCCTAGACTCATTCCCAGAACTGCAGGGGTCCCGAAATGGGTTTACTGCATTTAAAGTCCCAGATTCATGTCTGAACCCTCAGCGGTCTCTGGCTCTGCCTCACTTGCTCAACAGTTGCTCTCCTGTACATGTTCCTGTGGAGTTCATTATCTCAGGACTACTCTGGCTCAAGTTGCTAGCTCAGTCCTGGTCCACAAATGCCCCTGGACTGGATCCTCTCTTGCTCCCGTGGATCTTGTTTTCTCAGGCCCACTCTGGCCTAGGTAGCTTGTTCAGTCTCAACGTCCATCTCTTACCACCGTGCTAGCCCCTACCGCCTGTTGTCTGTTGCCAGTTTTCAGCTGCCTGCTGCCTACCAATGTGCTCTTTTTCCTCTGGAACTCTATGCCCAAATAAATTCTTTCTTCTGTAAATTGCTTTGATTATTGTGTCTTACCACAGGAATGTAAAGCGACTATATGAAAGAGTCAACTTTTCAGTGCTTTGTTTAGAAAGGCATATGAATGTATGTAGATGTACATGACTAGAAAATAGAGAAAGAGATAAGAAGAAACAGATCAAATTATGCTGTAGGCAAAGGTTAAGCTGAACCCAAATAATTCTGGACTTCTTTCCTATTATTCATAACCTTCTCCTCTTAGCATCCAACCAAAGCAATAAGATGACTCTTTGCAAAATTAGGTCACAAAACCTCCAGTAGTTCAAAACAAAGCACACTCATATGTTTCAGTTCCTTTCTAACAGGGGTCCTGTGATGTGGATAAATGTCTGTAGTGCAATAGTCAGTGAGGAACTAAATCACTCCACAAGCAAAGAAGGTGTGTCTGGAGAAAAGTCGTTTTCCTCTGATGAAGCCTCACCTGAAAGCTGATTGAGAGACTGTGAGGCACAAACGGAAAGCTGAACTTGTTCCAGCATCTTCATTAATGGAAACAGAGTCAATAAACATTTGTAGTGTATATCACCAAGTCGTGGGAAATCTTTTTATACAATACGGGAAACAGTATAGTTTTGGTTACCATAAGTACATTTTCTTAGCAAGCAGATAAAGATACAGAATTGTCATTTAGATAGACAGTGAGTAGATACTGGTTTGAAAATGTTGAGTGGTCTTTCCTTGATGTGTGCTGAAGATTTGGGGGAGTATTTGCCAAATCATTACTTGTTACTAAGGAATCAGAATCTTCTCTTGGGTTCTTTGTCTCATTAATTAAAATAAATAAAAACTGACTCTAACAGAAGCTCAGGAAATTCTGTTAATGTTTAAAAAAAAAACCAACCTAGTACAAGCAATCTGTAAATCTCAGCTACCTGGACATGACTGATAGAGAAGAGAAGGAGAAAATACCCTGAGATTTGAATAAGACAGTGTGAAAGTTGGCCATCTGGTGGGCAAGCAGCCAGTAATGGGGAGACAACCTTTAGAGAAAGAGTGAAAAAGCCAGAAACACCAGAGTAAGTATATTTAGGCCAGAATGAAAGAGTAAAAGGCAGAAGAGGAAAAAGAAATTCTACCTTTCTGGATTAGGATAGAGAATCTTCTCAAGGAAAGTGTTTACATTCACTCTTGTTTTTTTTTTTTTTCTGCACAGAAGACAACATACTGCCAGAGTGAGTTAGGACACAGAAAGTTTGACTGCCACAGAAAATCAGAATTCTGAGAAGAAAAAGTACATCCACTCATTGAGGAGCCAGTTATTCCAACCTCTTTAGCATGATTTAAAGCAATTCTGCCTTTCTGCAGTGTGGCACTGGCTGGGTCAAAGAAGCTAAATCCTGAGGAAAAAGAGAATGGCATGACTCTATCCACTTCTAAATTCCACTCTTATTTGATGGAAAGCAATTATGCTCTTTAATGGGCCTTGGACACTACTGTGATAAGACTATATGTGGAACTATGGAATTTAAAGGTGCTCCTCATGGATCCTAAGGAAGAAATATGGAACACATAAAAAAGATCACCAGCAGAAAGGTAAATGGGAGAAATATGTCCAGTAAATTGGCAGACATATCTAAGCAAAATGTCAAGGAAAGTGTTAGATGTTCCATACTGGATCTCTCAGTGTGTATGAAATAAAAAGGAGGGAGACTGAAGAAAGGATTTTAAAAAGGTTTAGACATTCTAAGTCTTTTCAGACTACAAGCCACAATGAAACTAAGAAATGGCTTAGGAAAATTTATAGATTGCCAGAGAAATGTACTAAATATGAAACATTGATATAGTGGTTTGAATAAGAATTACCCCTGTAGGCTCATATATTTGAATGCTTAGTCACTAGGGAATAAAATAATTAGAGGTGTGGTTTTATTAGAGGTGTGTCACTGGGGGTTGACTTTGAGGCTTCAAAACCCAAAATACATTCTTTTTTTTCTCTCTTTCTACTGCTTTTAGATCCAGATACATAACCATCAGCTCCTTTTCCAGCACCATGCCTGCCTGTATGCCACCATGCTTCTTGCCATGCTGATAATGAATAATGGATAAAACTTCCCAAACTATATGCCAGCCCCAATTAAATGCTTTCTTTTTTAGGAGTTGCCATAGTCATGATGACTTGGTAATCATGACCCGGAAAGGCAAACATCACAATGTCTCTAATCTGTGACTCCTAAATCCAAATGATACCTGTGGTAACTGAAAAATAAAGAAAAAAGAGGATGGGTGAGCAGGAAAAAACAATATAGCAAAGAAGGATAGCGAGGTACAAGTGAGTTGACTAGGGGCTTAGTTAGGAAGGGAGAAGCACAATCAATACCACAGTGTTTGAGAGAATAACATTTGCTGAAACCTTTTCGGTCAGTCCAAAGGAGCTATAAGAACTTATAACTTAAAAAAAAAAAAAAGAGTGTTGGTTCTTCATGACTCTACTTTCAAAAACACTGTACTGGTTACTTTTATGTCAACTTAACACAAGTTAGAGTCATCAGAGAGCAGGGAGTGTCACTTGGGAAGACGCCTCCATAAGATTCAGCTGTAAGGCATTTTTTAAAATTAGAGATCAAGAGTGGAGGGCCCAGCCCATTGTGGGTGGTGGCATCCCTCGGTTGGTGGTCCCAGGTTCTATAAGAAAGAAGGCTAAGCATGGAGAGCAAGCCAGTAAGTGGCACCCCTTCATGGCCTCTGCCTCAGTTCCCGCCTCCAGGGTCTTTCCCGTGTGAGTTTCCTGCCCTCATTGTTTCTGATGATTTCGATTTGGCTCTGTGACTAAAGTAAACTTTCTTCCCCAAGTTGTTTTGGTTATGGTGTTTTGTCACATAAAAGGTGACTCTAATATAGGCAAACACAAAGAAAATTCTCACTCTTCTGGAGGAAAGAAGAAAGTAACAACAAACAAACATACAGAAACAGAGCAGAGTCAAGAAGCATAGACTGTTTATTTCCTGAGTAAGATAATCTCTTGTATTTATTAGTGCTATCATAAAATTTCTTACTGGAGCCACATGGTGGTGGCATGCCTTTAACCCCAGAATCAGCCTGATCTCTGAGTTCAAGGCCAGCTTGGTCTACCCAGTGAGCTAAACATTCTCCTTATCCCAGGTTTTATAAATCAGGAGGAACTATGTCAGTGAATGTGTTTAACTGATCACCTTTTAAAAATGTTCTATATACCTGACTTACTTCAGGAAAGGGAATTCATGGTTTTGAATAAATGCTCAAATGCCATAAGACTTTTGGAGATCAGAGAGTCAAGTGAGAAAATGTTAAGTACGTGGCATGTTAAAAACTGGAGACTGAAAGAGATGTTATAAGAGCTTCCAATTTTCTTTTTATAAATACTTGGAATTAGCCCCTTTACCCAACTTTTCCGGATGATTGCTCTGCCATTCAGCTGTGTTCTAGTCCTGGGCGCATTTCTCAATATCACCCAATGATTACTTCCCCTTGTTGTCCACGCTCTTGTGCATAGCACTCATCACAATTTGAATGAGTTTGATGCCTCACTTTGAAAGAGCACCTATTACAAACTGTATCCAGGTGCAGCCAGCTGCAGCAGGTCAGACTCCAAAACACATCGGAACTGAGTCAGTGATTGTAGCTTTAAAGTAAGTTTGGGCCTATTGCTTTAAGGAAGAAAAATAATAAATGTGCAGAATATAAACTGATGATACAAAACAAAGTCTTTTATGCCATAACATAATAATGAGAAAGCAAAATTAATTTGTTATTGTGAAAGAAACTTGAAGCTTCATAGTAACAAAGTCCAAACATATTCAGAAGGAAGAAAAAAATGGCACAGGGCAAGTATAGGCAGGTTTTGGACATTTTTGTCAATCATTTTTTTTAATAATAACCTAACGGATTTTTTCCTCCACATTGTCTTCCAAGAAAGAAAAAAATGGGAATTACAACATAAAAGTCAAGTGAATGGTTGTGTAGCATGAGAGCTAAGAGCAAGAAGATTCTTAAGACAATTTATAAGAGGGAGTGTAAAGTCCTGGTAAGGTGCCTGTAGAAGAGAGGGATGTTCTTCCGAGAGTGTAAGACAAACGTGAAGATATTTCTTTTACTGAAGTAGACCAAGGAAGCAGTTATATGGGCACAATAGACACTATGCAACTAAGTCATTATTTGGTTATAAAGCTACTCATAAGTGTAAAGCTTGGGTTTTCCATAACAGGAAAGACAGATCTCTATTGGTCAGGTAATTTAGCACAGATTATATGACTTCACTTTCTTCATATCTTTGTGTTTATAACACTAGATTGTGTGTTATTTCCACTATGAAATAGATTTTCATACCTTTATTATATGAAAATACTTTCTTAATCTTACAGATCTTTTACTTTTATATTGTTTCCAATTTTGTTTTTATGGGTTGTCTCTGTATGTGAACGTGTGTGTCTCAGAATCCGCATGTGTTTGTTTTCTATTTGACATTTTTTCCTGTTTTACTTTGTATTTTGGTTTATTTTGTTTTATATGAAAATATTTTTGATTACTATAGCTCAGTATACCATTGAAAATTGAGCTGTGGTTTTTTAATAGGCCTTTTCCCTTTTTATTAAGAACAAAGAATCCAAAGCTGTTTGATAGCAGTGAGTAGCATACCTTATTTAATTAAATTTCACCATATGGAAATTTTAGCTCAAACTCCTGTCATAATAATTAAAATTACAAATATGCAATAACATTAATGTTTAAATATATGATAGAAAAATTGAGATTCTTTTCCAAAATTCATCTTCTCTAATGGAGGAATTATATTTTATATGTTTCTTTCTTGAGTTTTAAATTGTTTGTTAATGAATATTAAAATTTCACGAACATATATCTAGATTAACCTTATTTTATTGTTCAAATAATGGCTATCTATGGATCATTTCAAATATAGCTTTTGCTTGTACAATTTATATTTTCATAAGCATTATTTGGCTCTACATTCATATTATTTTTAAAATCAGTAGAAATGTGCATAATTTTAATAATGACTCTAACAATACAAATGTTAGTTCAATGCATACTTTAATTTCACAGTTCTATATGTTATACACACACACACACACACCACACACACCACACACATATAATTGGATTTACCTACTATATCAGCGATGACCCCATGTTTCAATTTTCTTGTTCTGTAATAGTAAATAAAATATTTGATATTACTAAAGCTTCTCATTTTATATGAGTTAAATTTTTGTCTTAGTTACAACTTCATTCATCTTAGGAAAAATATGTAAATTTTCAAAGGAATAATAGTGGTTAAAAATAAAACAAAGGCCAGGTGGTGCATGTCTTTAATACAAGAACTCAGGGAGGCTGAAGCAGGCAGATCTCTATGAGTTTGAGGCAAACCTGGTGTACAGAGTGAGTGCTAGGACAGCCAGAGATACATAGAGAAATCCTGTCTTGAAAAATCAAAAATAAATAGGTAAATAAACAGATAGATAGGTAGGTAGATAGATAGATACATAGATAGATGACAGACAACAAAACAAGGGCATACCCACAAAAAAGGCACCTGTAACTGAAAGTAAAGCATAGTAGGCATCTTCCAGAGCATATGTACGAGTTTTTGTACATTTGTACACGTTTCCACTTGTATGTTAATTTCTTCAAGCTGGGGGTGCACATGTTTCCAGGTAACAGCCTCCAGTACTAGCCACATTAGTTTGGGGGATAAGATTTCTCACTTATCCCCCAAGTTCACAGAGCAGGCTTGGTTGGCCAGTGAGCACCAGGGATGTCTGTATCACTGCCTTCTAGTGTTGTAATTACAAATACACTCCACACTTAGCTTTCTCTGTTTTTTACCTAGGGTGTAAGAGTTCAACTAGATTCTTATCTTTGCATAACTATTACATTATTGACAGAGATCTCTCTGTCCCAGAAATATAGTTTTGTCTTAGGAAATTGATGAATTGTTTTATTAATTATATACATGTTTTATCTTGCTTCATTTGTCTTATTCATGTCCTTTTGCTATTTCTATCCTTATAAATCCATTTCAACACATTCAGAAATGCAAATATAAAGCATGTAAGAGGACATGAAATGGTGACTCAGCACAAAATAAACTCCTTATCTTACAGACTTTGATTTCTTCTTCCCTCGGTTATGTCAGGAAAGATTTTCTATCCTTTAAGTTCATAAAGACACCCTGATTATCTAATCACTTCCAATAGGTATGTCAGCTTCCCTAAAATATTGACTGGTTGTCTTTTAGGATTAAGAACATTATTTCATCCTATTAATTTCTTTGCATTCATCTTTAAAAATTCATGTAAATAGCCTCACTTCCATTAATTAGCACAATTAATAATAACATAATCTTATTTAGAGACAATAACACTTCAAATCTAACACTTAAAAGTCTTCTGAATCCTTTTTGACAATGCATCTAATTTCCTTTTCAGTCCCTTTATAGTTAGTTTCTCCCTTAAAGACTTTTTTCCTGAAATAATAAACACCTTTATTTTCTGGAAAATTAAGCATTCTCTCACTGTGGAGGTTCAACTATGTGAGCCTATTTTTTACCTTATCTCATGGTCAGAGAGTTTGGAGGTAGCTCAAAATCATTGACAGAAAGTATAGCTACATAACCTGACTCAGGAAGTGGTTACTTGGTTCTTTTGACATTAATATGGCTCATATACTTATACCCATTCCATTCTGACAGATGGTCAGGATATACAAGCATACTTTTTTTCCTTCTTTTGTAATAGGAGGCTATCTGGGATTTGGCTGCTTTCAGGATACTTGGTCTAGTGTGGCTTCACTCTCTGAACAACATAATGCTAATAACTTGATGTATCAAAGTGTTGAAGCAATTGACTCTCGGAGTTGTCCTTTGTATCATGTTAAAGAAGTCTTTTTGTTGTCTTCTTTCCTTTTGTATTAGAGTATAAAAGTATATGGAAAATTAAACACGGATGATTTTATTATTCACTGGAATGCCCTCCCAGTACTATTCTATGGCTTCTGTTCTATTATTTTTCATGCATCTTTGTATTCTTTATTTATATTTCTACTCCCTATGCCCCTACCCTGGCAACAGGTGTTTATGTCGAAGTCAGTCCCCGACATACGGCTACTCAATGTTGTATAATCTCTGAAATATGGTGCTACAATGTGGGGTCCAACTGGTGAACCCCAAAACACACAGAAGTGTGGTCAGGTGTACAAGGGAGTATGTGAAGGACACCACAAGAAAATTGCACCACAGATGGAGAGATGAGTAATGAACACTTGGAAATAAATAGTAGTTGATTAAAAAAAAAAGGAAAGAGAAAGACAGGGCAAAAGATCTGGAATAAAACTGTAAATAGTTGCAAATATGAGATAAGGAAATGATATTCCATTATCTGTATAGTGGCTTGGTGTACTTTGATGGAGGAGATAAATTGGAACAGAATTTATATAGATGTTTTGGAGTTTGTAAATACTATATTCCAATGCCCAAGCTTGTGGTGTATCCACTGCTGCCTTTAGGTTGTCCTGGGACTTGGAGAGTCCAAAGTGTGGCGTTATCTCACCCCTGCAAGTGGCAGTGCCGTGCTCACCAAAATCGTAGCCTCTGTTGCTGCTTAGTGGGTAGGAAGAATGAAAATAGCATGGCATTTGGCCACGCAATGGCCCAGGTTACCACTGAGATTGTGGTATTTTCTTGAACATGCACTGTGTCCAGCTAAATCTGACCCATAAAATGTGGTGGAGCCAGGAAAGACAGGAGATAGGAAAATTTGAAGGGCCTTCCACAGTCATGGAACTGGTCCATGGAAAAGCCTAGAAGCTAATTGGTCCATGAGTCAAGGAACCTATAATGGATAAATCTATGACTTTAAACAGAGAAGAGAATTCAGGAAGCTTCATTATTTTATGATTACAAAATTTAAAATAAAAAATCAAGGCTAGTAAACAATGACGTAGCTATACCCACCTAAGCTTGTGGTCTCACACTGCAGTCTCAGAGCCGCTACAATGAAAAACATCTGAGAGCCTGTAATTTGTCAGTTGCCTCTAACAGTGGCCTCTGATCTAACTGCTAAGCATAAAAAGCATGGCCTGTACCAAGGCACAGCGGGCAATAAGGAACAGGAACCTCCTTGTCCCAAGTTGCTCGCAGTGGTGGTGGTGGTGAACTCAGTAAAGCAAAGAGCATCACATAGCCCAACTTCAGCTAAGAGCCTAGTCTGGCCTGACAGCAAAGCTGCAAAAATGTAGCCTCAGGGAACTGCAGTTTCAGGCCAGTCAAGTGTCTGAAAATGTGATGTATAAGTTAAGCTGGGCAGTGGTGGTGCTCGCCTTCAATGCCAGCATTCGGGAGGCAGAGGCAGGCAGATCTCTGAGAGTTCGAGGCCAGCCCTGTCTACAAGACATAGTCCCGGGACAGGTGCCAAAACTACAAAGAAACCTGTCTCAAAAAACACAAAAAGAAAAAAAGTTAAGCCTATCAGCTAGGCAGACTTACAACTTGGTTCAGAAATATAGCTTACAAACTTTCAACAAAATATCCAATGGTGAAAATCTTATTTAAAATATCCTACTGGAGACCTTGAGCCACTAAGTGAAATTCTTAAAGGTAACAGTGATCCAAATTCTAATAGACAGCTTATAGAAGCTGCCAGATAGATACTTACCCAGGAAGAGTATGCTATACAGAAATAGCAAGTACATTATAATAATTATGATCTGCCTAGGCAAGCATATATATTACCTACAAAACTTACTCCTACAGCAATATTATGATAAAATGGTCTGCTTTTATGACTTCACATTCCTATTTTGCCAACTAAAGTATTAAACTCTTATTTTGAAGCAGTAGCTTGCTTAGTTTAGAAGAACATGATGGAATCTAGGAAATATTTTGGCAGAGAACTAGTTATGATCAATGTTACTTATTCTAAGCAACAGATTGGTTATTTCAAAATAGTAATTCTTGGACAAATTTGTCTTTGCTCAATTTGAAGGTAAGATTAATAATCTTTTCCCATCTCATCTGTTGCTGCAGTTGACACAACTATATTCCTTTATTTTCCCTAAAGCTGTAGCAAAAGATCCCTTAAAGTATGCTATGATAATTTTTACAGATGGTTCTTCCAATGGAAGAGCTACATATGTGGTTAATAGGAAAGGACATGTAGTACAAGCAGAAGCAGCCTTAGCTCAAATAGTTGAGTTGTAAGCTGTGGCTAGTGTTTCAACTTTTTGTAGATAATGCTTTTAATCTAAATATTGACATCCAATATATTTTAACCTAAATAACTGATTTATCTCAGATTGAGCTTGGTCAGCAATTACATGTTCTACATCATCAAAATAGTATAAATTTAAGAAACAATTTAAATTAACACAGAAGCTGCTTACCAAATAGTTAAACAATGTGATATATGCCTACAATATTTACCTCTATCTCACCTTGGAGTAAATTCCTGAGAATTACCTCCTAACCATTTATGGCAAATGGATGTTACTCATATTACAGAGTTTGGCAAATTAAGATATGTGCATGTGACAATCAATACATATTCAGGAATCTTGATGACCACTGCACAAGCTGGGGAAGCCACTAAATATGTAATAACTCAGTACTTAAAATGCTTTTTATATATGGGAGCCTCAAAATTCTTAAAGATGGATAACGGACCCGGATATGTTAGTAAAGTATTTCAGCAATTTTGTTCCCAGTGGAATATCAAACATAAGACAGGCATTCTTTATAATTCTCAAGGACAAAGAGTTGTGGAGTGTGCCCGTGGCTCCTTGAAAACTCAGCTTCAAAAAGTAAAAACAGGAAAATGATATCCTCAAATGCTTGAGTCATGTAATTTTTATGCTAAACATCTTGAATATAGATGTCCATGAGAAATCTGCTGTGTACAGATTTTGGCATGATGGCACCAAGGCAACCTTTGCTAAAGCAAGGTGAAGAAATTCTTGCACTAGATTTTGGACAGGATGTGATCCTGGGTTAATTTGGGGTTGGAGGCATGTCTGTGTTTTGTCACAGGCTGTCTGATTCGACGCATGCAGCAGAAGAATGCCAGCTCTGATGACATCGCAGCTGCTGATGACTCCAAAGATGAAGCAGAAAGTAGTTCCTGAACCTGTGATCCTGACTTCCTCATATCACCACGCTGCAGGCCGAGGAAAAAGAAACCAGAACCAATGTTCTAGACTTACTACAACTTATTGTAGTCTGAGAAGGGAAAGACCATGGTGATGATTGGTGGTTCCTCGTCTCTTGATGGACTTGCTACACAAATTTCCAGACCTAGTGAGTCCTGTTTACCTTGAAGCCAGACCAGATATGGAGACTGAACATTTAACTGTTTTACTCTTTGGGACACAGAACTCATGACTAGTCAGTCTTTTGTTCCCATTGTCACAACTTCTAAAATTATCACTCTTTTGTGGAAATGTCTTTTATATATCATATTTCTTATATATCTTTAGAGTTAAACTTTATAGAAATAACATGTTTTTTATGGTCAAAGGAGTGACTCTGTTCTTTTAATTACAGTTTTGAGACTCATATATCCCTTGTCAGGTTGAAAATTATTCAATAATGCTATTGTGTAATAAAAATTAAAATAATATATTCTTTGGGTTTGTTTTTATAATAACAGGCTATTATACAGTGGGTAACATATAAAACAGAAATTATTACCCTTAGATCTGGGAAGTAGAAGTACAAGATAAGGATTTGAGGGTCTCGTATTCCGGGGAAAGACATCCTTCTGGTTGTAAACTTCTGTTTTAATATCATAATATCTATAATGAGTGATGAGCCCGAGGTTCAGATTTCTAGAGTAGGGGCAATAAATTCAATGATGTGGGCTGTCATCAATGCAAATTTAATTTCTAAATATTTCCTTTTCTAACGCATTCTTACATATTTTTAATTTTTGAAGATAAAGATTAAGGGTTGTAAATAGTCTATAACATAGTCCAATATACATATATTTACCCTCAAACTTATAGTCATTTTGATGACTTCTAATATTTTAGTATTATAAAAAGGAACTATGCAAACATTTTATAAATATTTTCTGAAGCAGGATTGTATGATTTTCTCTGAGGTGAATAATTAAGCAATAAAATATTGAGTCATAATATGTGCACATATATTTATTAAATAATGTAGTCTTAAACTCTACTAAATATAATTCCATATTAATATGGTTTATATATGTATATATTTGAAAGTAATGTTCACTTTATGCTTGCATTTTTCTTAAGTTTCTCACAAAAGTAAATATTTATTTAACTTCCCATTAATATTTTTATTTCATATTTGAATAATGGTAATGAATGTGTACCATATTTCTGCATACATTAACCTTTACGTAAATTGGTTAACTTCTTCAATAATTGGACTGAGAATTATGATTCAAAAGCAATGGGAGAGGCATTAATACATGTGACTCAACCAGATAAGCTACTCAGCTGTGTCATTAAAAAAGAACTTTTTAATTTTCCTTTACCCTATATATGTGATAAGTTTCTTTTCTCTTCAGCCTAAAGATGAAAGGCTAACACCGTTTTTCAATGAATTATTTTAATAAATATTTACATATTTATTTTATGAGTAAATAGCTAAGATAAACTATTACTGTAGCATATTAGCATTTTCAAGCTATGATATATTATTAAATTAGAGACCAATTAAGAGACAAAGAAGTGGACCTACACATACTGCTCCTGTCATGCTAGGCTCAGTATTTTTTTTTTTAGCTTTGTTTTTCTTTTTTTTTTTAAGTTTATTAAATTATGAAAGTTTTCATTTCCGCCCCTCCTCCCAAAACCCTCCCACTTCCCCCTCCCCCTCCTCCTCCCTCTTCATCCCTAAGAGCAGTCAAGGCTTCCAGCCCTGTGGGAAGTTCAAGTTCCTCCCCACTCCTTCCAGGTCCCTGAAGGTGAGCATCCGAACAAACTGGATCCCAAAAATCCAACACATGCAGAGGAAACAAGTCCCAGTGTCATTGTCAGTGGCTTTTCAGAAAGGCTCCGGACCAGGCACACTCAGAGATCCGGCCACATTCAGAAAATCTGGTTGGATCACATGCTCGTTCAGTCCCAGTCCAACTGGCCTTGGTGAACTCTCATTAGATCAGTCCCCTTGTATCAGTGGGTGATCGCACCCCTCACAGTCCTGAGTTTTTTTCATGTTCTTCCTTTTTCTGCCCCTCATTTGGACCATGGGGGGCTCAGTCTGGTGGTCCAATGTGGGTCTCCATCTGTATCGCCATCCATCGTCAGATGAAGGATCTATGGTGATAAGCAAAATATTCATCAGTATGGTTATAGGCCAAGGCCGGTTCAGGCACCTTCTCCTCTGTCTAGAGAACAGTCTGGGGATCTCTCCTTGGACCTGGGATCCAATTTATAATCAAGTCTCCTGTAAACCCTAAAATGACTCCCTTAGTTGAGATATATTCTTCCCTGATCTCATATCCATCCTTCCTCCCTCCCCCCATCCCAGTCCACCTAGCTTTCCCCATTCCTCCCCTACTCCCTTCTCTCTAACATTCTCCCCTTCCAACAACCCTTCCACCCCCCCATGCACCCGAGGTTACCTAGGACTCTTGTCTATTTCCAATCTCCAGGCAGATAGCTACATGATTTTCAACAGGTTCACCTTCTTATTTAGCTTCTCTAGGATCACGATTAATAGGCTCAAAGACCTTTAATTATGGTTAGAATCCACATATGAGTGAATACATACCATATTCCTCTTTTTGGGTCTAGCTTACCTCACTCAGTAAGGCGTTTTCTATTTCCATCCATTTGCATGCAAAATTCAAGATGTCATTGTTTTTACCGCTGAGTAGAACTCTAATGTGTATATGTTCCACACCTTTATTAACCATTCTTCTATTGAGGGGCACCTAGGTTGTTTCCAGGTTCTGGCTATTACAAATAGTGCTGCTATGAACATAGTTGAACAAATGCTTTTGTGGTATGATAGGGCATCTCTTGGGTATATTCCCAAGAGTGGAATTGCTGGGTCCTGAGGGAGGTTGACTCACAGTTTCCTGAGAAACCGCCACACTGATTTCCACAGTGGCTGCACAAGTTTGCATTCCCACCAACAATGGATGAGTGTTTCCCTCGTTCCACATCCTTTCCAGCATAGGCTATCATTGGTGTTTTTGAGTTTGGCTATTCTGACAGGTGTAAGATGATATCTCAAAGTTGTTTTGATTTGCATTTCCCTGATCGCTAAGGAGGTTGAGCATGACCTTAAGTGCCTTTTGGCCACTCGAAGTTCATCTGTTGTGAATTCTCTGTTCAGTTCAGTACCCCATTTTTTAATTGGGTTAGTTAGAGTTTTAGTGTCTAGTTTCTTGAGTTCTTTGTATATTTTGGAGATCAAACCTTTGTCTGATGAGGGATTTGTGAAGATCTTCTCCCAGTCGGAAGGTAGCCTTTTGGTCTTACTGACAGTGTCCTTTGCTTTACAGAAGCTTCTCACTTTCAGGAGGTCCCATTTATTCATTGATTCTCTTATTGTCTGAGCTCATGGGGTTCTGCTTAGGAAGTGGTCTCCTGTGCCTATATCTTGTAGACTACTTCCCACTTTCTCTTCTATCAGGTTCAAAGTGGTCAGATTAATGTTGAGGTCTTTAATCCATTTGGACTTGAGTTTTGTGCATGGTGATAGATATGGATCTATTTTCATTCTTCTACAGGTTGACATCCAGTTATGCCAGCACCATTTGTTAAAGATGCTTTCCTTCTTCCATTGTATGCCTTTAGCTCCCTTGTCAAATATCAGATGTTCATATGTTTGTGGGTTAATACCCAGGTCTTCTATTCGATTCCATAAGTCGACTTCTCTGTTCTTATGCCAATACCAAGCTGTTTTCAATACTGTTGCTCTGTAATAGAGTTTGAAGTCAGGGATGGTAATGCCTCCAGAAGTTCCTTTATTGTATAAGATTGTTTTGGCTATCCTGGTTTTTTTGTTTTTCCATATAAACTTGATTATTGTTCTGTCAAGTTCTGTGAAGAAGTTTGATGGAATTTTGATGGGAATTGCGTTGAATCTATAGATTGCTTTTGGTAGAATTGCCATTTTTACTATGTTGATTCTCCCAATCCAAGAACAGGGGAGATATTTCCATTTTCTGGTATCCTCCTCAATTTCTTTCTTCAAGGACTTAAAGTTCTTGTCAAATAGGTCTTTCACTTCCTTGGTTAGAGTTATCCCAAGATATTTTATGCTATTTGTGGCTATCATGAAAGGTGATGTTTCTCTGATTTCCCTCTCTGCTTCTTTATCCTTTGTGTATAGGAGGGCAACCGATTTTTTGGAGTTGATCTTGTATCCTGCCACATTACTAAAGGTGTTTATCAGCTGTAGGAGTTCTTTGGTAGAGTTTTTGGGGTCGCTTATGTACACTATCATATCGTCAGCAAATAACGAAAGTTTAACTTCATCATTTCCAATTCGTTTCCCCTTGATCTCCTTATGTTGTCTTATTGCTATTGCTAGGAGTTCAAGCACTATATTGAAGAGGTATGGAGAGAGTAGACAGCCTTGTCGTGTTCCTGATTTTAGTGGAATGGCTTTGAGTTTCTCTCCGTTCAATTTGATGTTAGCTGTCGGCTTACTATATATCGCTTTTATTATATTTAGGTATGATCCTCGTATACCCAATCTCTCCAACACCTTTATCATAAAGGGGTGTTGAATTTTGTCAAATGCTTTTTCAGCATCCAATGAAATGATCATATGGTTTTTTCCTTTCAATTTATTTATATGATGGATTACATTGATAGATTTGCGTATGTTGAACCAGCCCTGCATCTCTGGGATGAAGCCGACTTGATCATAATGGATAATTTTTCTAATGTATTCTTGGATTCGGTTTGCCAGTATTTTATTGAGTATTTTGGCGTCAATGTTCATGAGTGAGATTGGTCTGTAATTCTCTTTCTTGGTTGTGTGTTTGTGTGGTTTTGGTATCAGGGTAACTGTAGCTTCATAAAAAGAGTTTGGCAATGATTCTTCTGTTTCTATATTGTGGAATACATTAAGGAGTATAGGTATTAGCTCTTCCTGGAAGTTCTGGTAGAATTCTGCATTGAAACCATCTGGGCCTGGGCTTTTTTTGGTGGGGAGGTTTTTGATAACAGCTTCTAATTCTTCGCGACTAACAGGTCTATTTAGATTGTTCACTTGCTCTTGATTTAACTTTGGTAAATGGTATTTATCTAAAAACCAATCCATTTCTTTTACATTTTCCAACTTTGTGGCATATAAACTCTCGTAGTAAGATCTAATGATTCTCTGAATATCCACTGTGTCTGTTGTTATGTCCCCCTTTTCATTTCTGATCTTATTAATTTGAGTGATCTCTCTCTGCCGTTTGATTAGTTTGGCTAGGGGTTTGTCAATCTTGTTGATTTTCTCCAAGAACCAACTTTTTGTTTTGTTGATTTTTTGGATTGTTTTCTGTGTTTCTATTTTGTTGATTTCAGCCCTCAGTTTGATTATTTCCAATCTTCTATTCCTCCTGGGAGAATCTGCTTCTTTTTTTCCAAAGCTTTTAGGTGTGCTGTTAAGTCTCCAATATATGCTTTCTCCGTTTTCTTTAATTGGGCACTTAGTGCTATGAACTTTCCTCTTAGAACTGCTTTCATTGTGTCCCATAGGTTTGAGTATGTTGTGTCTTTATTTTCATTAAATTCAAGGAAGACTTTAATTTCTTTCTTTATTTCTTCCTTGACCCAAGGATGATTCAGTAGTTGACTGTTCAACTTCCACACATTTTTAGGCTTTCTGGAATTTGAATTGTTATTGAGTTCTAACTTTATTCCGTGGTGATCTGACAAGACACAGGTGATTACTAATAATTTTTTGTATCTGTGGAAGTTTGCTTTGTTACCAAGTATGTGGTCAATTTTTGAGAAGGTTCCATGAGCTGCAGAGAAGGAGGTATATTCTTTCCTTTTTGGGTAGAATGTTCTATAGATATCTGTTAAGTCCATTTGATTCATTACCTCTAGCAATTCTCTTATTTCTCTGTTGAGTTTCTGTTTGATTGTTCTGTCCATTGGTGAGAGAAGTGTGTTGAAGTCTCCTACTATTAGTGTGTGTGGTTTGATGACTGCCTTGAGTTCTAAAAGTTTTTCTTTTACATAAGTGGGTGCTTTTATATTAGGGGCGTAGATATTCAGGATTGAGACTTTCTCCTGATTAATTGTTCCTGTTAAGAGTATGAAATGTCCATCTCCATCTCTTCTGATTGATTTTAGTTTGAAGTCAATTTTGTTAGATATTAGAATGGCCACACCAGCTTGTTTCTTAGGTCCGTTTGCTTGGAAAACCTTTTCCCAACCCTTTACTCTGAGTAGATGTCTATCTCTGTGGTTGAGGTGTGTTTCTTGTAAACAACAGAATGTTGGATCCTGTTTTCTTATCCAGTCTCTAAGTCTTTGCCTTTTTCTAGGTGAGTTGAGTCCATTAATATTAAGTGATATTAATGACCAGTGGTTGTTGATTCCTTTTATTATTTGTGTGTGTGTGTGTGTGTGTGTGTGTCGTAGAGTTTGTGTGTTTCTCTTCTTTGAGTTGTGGTTGTGAAGGGTCGCTAGATGTCTGGGTTATTGTAGGCAGTGATGGCAATGTTGGATTCCTTGGGTTGCGATTTTCCTTCTATTACTTTCTGTAGGGATGGATTTGTGGCTACAAATTGTTTAAATTTGTTTTTATCCTGGAATATTTTGTTTTCTCCATTGATAGTGAACGATAGCTTGGCTGGGTATAGTAGTCTGGGTTTGCATCCATGGTCTCTTAGTTTCTGCAGTACCTCTATCCAGGATCTTCTGGCTTTCATGGTTTCCATAGAGAAGTCTGGTGTAAGCCTGATAGGTTTACCTTTATAAGTCACTTGACGTTTTTCCTTTGCAGCTCTTAATATTCTTTCTTTAATCTGGATGTTTTGTGTTTTGATTATTATATGGCGAGGGGATGTGTTTTTTTTGATCCAGTCTATTTGGCGTTCTGTATGCTTCTTGAACCTTCATAGGAATATCGTTCTTTAGGTTGGGAAAGTTTTCTTCTATAATTTTGTTGAATATATTTTCTGGTCCTTTGATCTGCAGTTCTTCTCCTTCTTCAATCCCTCAGTATTGTTTTAGTTCTTGAGAACTTTTTATACAACTTGCACTTTCTTCTGTTTGCTAATTTAAAAATGCTCCTGTCTTATTAAGTTCAATAAGATTCTAGGACACTAAGAGCATATATGTAAGTTGCAATTTCTTTCGTTTGGTTAAACTATTGACTACATTTTTAATTCATCCACTTTTAACATTACTTAACTTTACTTAAACTTCATGATTATTATATAAATGTTTCTAATAATTTACAAAAATAACTGAAGTTACCTTCTTTGTGATACACTACTTAGTAAAATGTATTCCTTATCCTATTTTCTTCTTGGATCTAGGTTCTAAATGAACTCCAGTAGGTCACATATTCATAATGCATACTTCATCTAAATCTAGTGTCTTATTAAGGACTAGATGTTGAAAGATCGGACAGAAAAATGACAAAATAAAAGTTCTTACTAAAATGCTTTACTCTCTTTCAAGTTACATTGTGAGAAATAAGGTTGAACTTAAACACAGGCAAATATATACAAAACAAGTAGATTTAGTAACAAGGTAGACAGAAACATTGCATTTTAAAAGCAAAAGTAAAATCACTCTAAACCAGTTTTGTCTTTTTGTGTCTTATTAATGGATTGTGTTGATAAAACGATACTTCACACTGAGCAAACACCTTGCTAAGAGCCTCAGGGTTAAAGAACACAGTTTATAATATCTACTATTATAAGCCATTAATTCTAAAATCTCTAAAGGTTAAAATTTTATGCAGCTGTACACTTTTTATTAAGAAGAATAAATCTTGTACACTAGGGCTCTTAATGTTCTACAATTGGGATTTTCTCTGTAGAGACAAGTAAAGAGTAAAAAAAAAGCTCTATAATTAATTGCTAAAGAATGTGGTACAAAAGTTATTTTATCCTAGACTATACTTTTATGTCATGAAAATCTACTAATTTAGAATGTGTTCCTGAAAGTGAAAAGACCAATTAAATATTTCAGTGAAACAATATACTAGTAAAAGCTCTGTGCTTTACCAGATAAGGTCTCTCATAACCTTTCTTATCTAATAAATTTTGGTAGTCCAATGGTTCACAACCTGTGGCTCATGACTCCTTTGAAAGTCACGTATCAGATATCCTGCATATCAGATACTTGCATTATGAGTCACAACAGTAGCAAAATTGCAGTTATGAAGTAGTAATGAAATAATTTCCTGGTTGGAGGTCACCACAACATGTGGAACTGTATTAAAGGATCACAAACATTAGGAAGGTTGAGAACCACAAAGAACTACACTGTAGTCCTTTCTCTTGCTGATTTCCGTTCCCTATGCTTTCAAACAGGAAAGATATAGATTTTACTTTGTTTTTATAGAAGATTTGAGATGAACAGCAAATAAGCTATGTATTCACAAATATTGCTAATTTAATATCAAAATATACATTCTATAACAATATGTCATCAACTATATTTATGAGGTATGCATATATATAACAAATATAACATTCACTATATCTATTATGCAAGCAGCATGATTTTTTCTGATAATAACAAAGCAATTCTTGTTTAACAAAAACAAATTACAAGCTAATAGATGGCCTCAATATAAAAATAATAAATTGATCATTTGCATAGAATTTTACTTCTTCATAGACCCCAAAAAGGATTTCAATTTGCATGAATAACCAAAGGTAAATATCTTAATCATCAGACCACCAACTCTTAACCAACTATAAACTCTTCTGTAGGTTCAAGAGCAGTAGTTGAATGTATGCTAATACAAGAACAGGCTAAAGTAGGACGGACAAGTAGATATTTGGAATTACAAACACTCAATAGATGAGAAGTTTATTATCTGCAAGAAATAATGGAAAACTATCTTTGAACTAAGAGATAATTTCAGTCATTGAGAGTCAGAGTTAGAATGCAAACATGTAAATCTATGCATAATTAATGCTGATATTTCAGATATCCCTCAGTTGGCTGTTAGATCCCTGAATCCAGGCTGAAGAAATTAGTCAAACTCAGAAATCTAAAGACATCGACATCAGAATTCTCAAACATTTTCTATTGAATAAACGCTTAGTGGACTCTCTTCAGTTAAAGTGCTCAGAAGGCTTTAGTGAGTGAAACCTTCCTATTCTTACATACAGGGCAAGACAGAAAAGTTAAAATTCAGAGAAGTCATATCAGAAAAAACAAAGATATAAAATGTATGAAAAGCACTACATTTATAATAAGCTACTTACAAAAATAGAAATGAATACTTCCTTGTTAAAATAAGAAATGGATAATTGTAAAGGAAGAGAAAGAGAAACATAAATAAAAACACAAATATAATTGTCAGAAAAATAAGGACAAATGAAAGAATTGAGAGCAAAGATTAGAAACATTGAACAAAAGAAACCAATACTTTACTAAGGAATAGAAAACACAATGGGAAAGAAAAAAAAACAGAAAAGCCATGAAAGAAGGATCAGATCCAAATAAACAGGAGACTCAGAGACAAGAGTGGAAAGAGTCAACGAAAGAATGCTAGAATACACTTCAGCACCGTACTCAAATCCAGCACAGAATGACTGCAGACATACATTCACCTACTTTTCCAAGCTTTTGTAAGTCAACAGCTACACTGGGAATTGTGGCTCCACAAGGGGCTCTTCTGAGCAATAGAGATACAGCAGTAGAAAGCAAACATCAAATGTGTTGAAATCAAATACAATGTTGAATACAAATTCATGCAACTACCTGGGTGAAACACTGAGTTAATAAGCTTGAAATGTCAAGTACATTATGTTGCTATAATTAAGAGAAAGTATTAGAACAAGAGCAGTAAAAGGTGGCAGGTGATTGTGGTTAAAAGTTTTTCACAACAGCCAGGTGGTGGTGGCACACGACTTTAATCACAGGACTCGGGAGGCCGAGGAAGGTGGATCTCTATGAGCTTGAGGCTAGTCTATTCTACAGAAAGAGTTCTGTGACAGGCTCCAAACTCCATAGAGAAACCCTGTCTCAAAAACAAAACAAACAAAACAAAAACGAAAACGAAAAGCTTTTATACCATTGCTACTGAATATTTCTTAACTGAAGTAACATTACATGAGTGTATGAAAAAGGAAAAGGAAAAAGCTACGGTATTCCTTGATTAAAGTTCTCTGTGACACAGGAAAATCCTGCAAAATGTTTTTAATATGACCGTGTGCAGCCTTTTTTATGGTGTGTGTGTCTGTGTCTGTGTGTCTGTGTTTCTAGGACAGAGCAAGCAACTTGTTAAAGTTATGACAATGATGGTAGTGGTAGTCATGGTGATAATCATGATGATAGAGCAGTCAATAAAAGACATGATTACTGAGGGTTAGATAAAGTAGTTGGGGGATGGAAATATAAGAAGCTGATAAGTAGTTACTATCTATTGGTTTACTTTAGTACAAGTGTGCAAGTGCTTTCTCAGAGAAATTAGAGAGATTGGAAGAGGGGAAGCTACTAAAACAGTGGTTCTCAAACTATGGATTGTGAACCTTTCAGCATCCTCTATATCCAAAAATGTTCATATATTTGTAATAACAACATTAGAATTATGAAGTAGCAATGAAAATAACTTTATGGTTGGGAGTCACCACAGCATGAAGAACTGCGGTGTGGGAAGTCCACCTGTATATGTGTTGCTTTTGTTGGTTAATGAATAAAGCTGTTTTCATTCAATGGCTTAGCAGAATAAAGTCAGGCAGAAAATCCAAACAGAAATGGAGAGAGAGAGAGAGAGAGAGAGAGAGAGAGAGAGAGAGAGAGAGAGAGAGTAGGCAGAGTCAGGGAGACTCCATGTAGTCGCTGCCAGAAGAGACAGATGCTGGAAACTTGCTGGTTGGCCATGACCTCATAGTGATGCACAGATTAATAGAGATGGATTAATTTTAGATGTAAGAACTAGCTAGAAATATGTTTAAGCTATTGGCCAAACAGTATTGCAATTACTTCAGATTTCTGTGTGATTATTTAAGGAGTCTTGGTAGCCAGGAAACAAACAAGCAGCCTCTGACAACAAACTGGTGTCAATGTGGCCAGCTAAATCCACTTAAAACCTGAGAGAGTTCGGGAAGGAATTCAAGACCCAGAGAGAAAGAAAGAAAGAAAGAAAGAAAGAAAGAAAGAAAGAAAGAAAGAAAGAAAGAAAGAAAGAGGGAGGGAGGGAGGGAGGGAGGGAGGGAGGGAGGGAGGGAGAAATGAAGGAAAAAAGAAAGAAACAAAGAAAGAGAGGTTAATGCAGCTTTTTGCTATGTTTGCTCGAGGCAAGCAGAGATGAGGCTCCTTTAAAAGGTTTCTTGACTCAGCTTTAGTGGCAAGAACTGCAAAGTTACTTTAAGGGAAGGCTTCCGGATTCACGATAGTTACAGGAACAGTTTGACTCTTTTTTGGGGTTGATCACTTCAGGTGCAGATGCATAGAAAGTAGTTGAGACCACGTTCATGCCTCAGCACTCCTTACTTGGGCAGGGATCAGGTATGCTAGGAATGCACAGGGAGGAGAGCATTGTGGATTCACACTGCCATACACAGTGATATTACCAGGCCGCATAGTGCACTGCATGGCAGATTTAGCTTTAACTCAGATAAAAAGGGTTTATATGCTGCCCAGTGCTACCTAAAGTTGAAGTGGTGAGGACAGATCCTACCCAGCAGTCCCAGAGCCAGTGGTAAACTTCCTCTGCAGTATTAAAAGCCTGAGAAAGGTGGAAGTTGTTTACAATGCACTTCCTGTTTACTTAAGTAAAATTATATCCTTCTGGAGTTTTTGATGGAGTTGAAAATAGGTAGTTATAGTTATAGGGTGTTTTTAGTTACGATAAAAGATAAAGTAGATTTAAATATTGCAACTATAATTCTTGCTTGAGAACTGTCTTGTTATATAAATTTTACCATGCTAACGTTAAAACCTCCCTTTTTATTTAAATGGAGAAGGGGAAGTGGTGTGGGAAGTCGTCCTTCTGTATATGTGTTGCTTTTATTGGTTAATGAATGAAGCTGCTTTCAGCCAATGGCTTGCAAAGTGAAATCAGGCCAGAAATCCAAACAGAAATGGAGAGTGAGAGTAGACAGAATCGAGGAGACTCCATGTTGCCAACATTGAAGTAGAAAGATGCTGGAACCTTGCTGTGATGATAGGGGAGTTCAGCCAATCACATTTTGTTTGTGGGGCATGTCACCCTTAGGCAAAAGTTTACCTATAAACCTGGCAAGTGCGCTCCCCCTATCTCTCTCTCTCTCTCTCTCTCTCTCTCTCTCTCTCTCTCTCTCGCCTGGCTCCTGCATCCGGAAGGATCATTGGGATTCTGGTGTAAGTCTTCCTTCTGTTTATTAAAGTTGTATATTTTGTAGTAAGCTAGTCTGGCAAATCATTTATTACCGATCACCCTACGTGATCACTGGGAGGCCACAACATTATGGTGTCGCACAGATTAATAGAGATGGATTGATTTAAGATGTAAGGGCTACCTAAAAATATGCTTAAGCTATTGGTCAAACAGTATTGCAAGTAATAAAGATTTCTGTGATTATTTCAGGAGTCTAGGCATCAGATAAACAAACAAGCAGCCTCCAACAATAGAACTACATTAAAGGGAGCTCAGTGACATTCCTGACCAGCAAGGGGCACTGATCCTCTAGCAGACATCCTTTGGAGGGGTGAGTTTGCTCCTGCCCCTTGGCAGAGGCCCGGCAAGGAGGAGTTCAGACATTCCTGGTTGCCCTTGACTCCCTGGTCACTGTGCAGGGGGAGGGGGGCTCCACCCTACTCAGCTCTCCCGCCTCCTATCCCAGCTTTCACCCAGGTACCCTTTCCATTATTCCTCCCTTCTCCCTGGAGTCATAAAATTCCCCAACTCAGCTGCAGTGCACACTGGGACTGGGCTGTAAGTACAACCCAGGAGAAGGGAGTCCCTGTGTTTCAAAAGCCTGCCTGAGGAAAGGTAGGCCTTCTGTCAGTGAGGTTCCTGCCCAACAAGGGAACCTGACCCGGTATCAGAAGATCCAATAGAGAGCATTTGAAGGAAGAGAAGGGCAGACGCCAAGGCAAGAATTTCTCCAATAATTTGAAAAACAACATGAAAGCACCAGATCCCAGTGACCCTACAATAGAAGGACTTGAACAACGTAATCCAAAAGAAGTGGGAAAAAGTGCCATTATGAAAGCACTAGATTCCCTTAAACAGGATATGAATAACTCCCTTAAAGGATTGGATGAGAAGTATAACAAAAAGTTTGAAGAAATGAGTAAAGAAATAGATGAGAAATATAACAAAAAGATTGAATAAATGAGTAAATCCGTGAATGTTACACTGGGAAACCAAGAAAAAACAATCAAACAGGTAATGGAAACAGTTCAAGAATTGAAAACTGAAATGGAGGCAATGAAGAAAACACAAACCGAGGGCCGGCTGGATATGGAAAATCTAGGTAAATGAACAGAGACTACAGAATCAAGCATAACCAATAGAATACAAGAGATAGAAGAACGAATCTCAGATTCTGAAGACACCATAGAGAAAATAAACGCTCCGATCAAAGAATACGGCAAATCCAATAAATTCTCATCACAAAACATTCAAGAAATATGGGACACAATAAAAAAAACCAAATCGAAGAATAATAGGGATTGAAGAAGGGTAAGAATTGCAGATCAACGGTCCTGAAACTATATTCAACAAAATTATAGAAGAAAACTTTCCCAACCTAAAGAACAATATTCCTATGAAGGTTCAAGAAGCATACAAAACACTGAATAGACTTGATCAAAAAAAACCATCCCCTCGTCACATAATAATCAAAATACAAAACATATAGATTAAAGAAAGAATATTAAGAGCTGTAAAGGAAAAAGGTCAAGTAACTTATAAAGGTAAACCTATCAGGCTTACA